>NW_020897994.1:266247-284445 GCF_003984885.1 Neopelma chrysocephalum | reverse complement strand
TCTTTTTCTTTTTCTTTTTCTTTTTCTTTCTCTTTTTCTTTTTCTTTTTCTCTTTTTTTTTTTTTGTCATCATCTCCTCATTTGCTGTAACATAAGCTAGCAGCAGAACTGGTATGTCAGCTGGATACAGTGCCCCACCTTCAACTCTTAGCTCCTCTGAAGCTCAGCAGAATGCTGTCTCTCATGAGATGGCACCCCATCTGTCCGAGTTTTTGAAGTGCTGAACTATCCCAGTCAAGCAGACAGCATCCTGGCACATGTCTCAGAGAAGGCTCTCCACTCTGCTGTGATGCCACAGCAACTGAGGTATGGAAGGTTAATAGTACAAAAAATGATAAAATATTTTTTTTATAGAGAAAGTAAAGATACATTGAGCTGGCCTCAAAATGTGTTCTGTTCTCACATTTAGCCGCAAGTTTATGAACTGTGCCACAAAATAAATTAAGATTCCTGAAAACAGAACACCTGTCTTGCCCTTTTGAAGCTCAATTGCATCCAAACAAATGGGGCATTCTGATGGGGTCCTTTCAACATTACAAAAAAGGCCATAAGTTTTGTTCACAGCCAGTCCTGCTGTGTTGTTTTGTCCACATTTTATTTTCCCTTCTACAATGATTTTGATTGATAGTTCTATCAAAACTGTGGTAGTAACCTGGCAAATAGTGTTCCAGTAGAAAAATACAAGAGTTTAATACAGATAAAACCAGAGGTCTACAGAAGTTTTTTTAAAAAATGCAACAAAACCACCATGGCGTACGGACATCTTTTAAATCTACTTCCTTAACTTTTTAACAGGTTTATATGGTAAGACAATACACTGAAAGTGGCAGATATGTTACTCAGGTATTATTTCCACTAGCAGATATCCAGTTCAACAGAGCAAGCCAATGAAATTATTATCCATTACTGTCCCTACATAAGTATTCAACAAATATAAAATTTAGATGTGTATAGAAGGCAATCTGAATGTGGCTCATAACATTCTAGTTTTCATAAAATGTTAAGAAGTAAATTATTTAAAAATGTTATACTCCAGTAACTCCACAGAGTTTTATTTTGGAAGGCCACTGAGAACTGTTACAATGTCACACTTGCCACAATGAATCATCAACTATTTCTTCTTCTTTATATTGAATATGTGATGGTTATTTTTAAAAGCTAGCCACTGTGTATGTTAAAATATGTATTTTGCAAAACAGTACCATTTTTTTCCAGAGAAGATAAGACATAGTAGTGATATTTTCTTATAGGCATCTTTTTGTCATATATTGGCCTCACAGCCTCTAAAACAGACTCAGGTTACATTAGTAACACAAATAAGTTACATTAGTAATTGGATAGACCCAGCATCTCCCAAGATTTCAGTCAAGAAATCTATTAAATCTACTGCAAAATGAATCTTTTGACAAGTCATGCTATACTAATTCTACTCTTTTGTCGTAATAGGTCTCTTAGCACCATCACACAATTGCAAAATCATTAAGACACAGTCATTCTTTTTTAACGAGTAAGAAAAATCATAAAAAACCCCTTCCCTAGTAAAGGACTATATGCTATTGACTCAACTCTAAATAAAGTCATGTTGTATGAAAAGCAGAGTCTATAGTTGGGAAAGGTCCTTCTATTGGCTGATGTTATAATTTACAGTAAAGAACAGAAGCTAGCATATACTCTTTTGTCCATATACTCTTTTCTTTACCCTGAATCAGAAGATTTTTTTCCCCCTCACTGAAAATCTGAAAGCCAGTGCTAATTAAGTGTAAGCTCTGATAGCTGCTAGACTGCAAGAAATCTCTTGTCAGGTTAAGGGCTCTCTAGATATTTTTGAAATCTGAGTGCAGAGGCTTTAAAATTTAACCCTAGAAAAAGCAGTAAAATTGGAGAATACCAATTAAAAAGTCTCCTGAACTAAGAAGGAAGTATTTTACTGACTTCACTGGAGTTTGCATCTGGACCTTGAAGACTGGTATGGAACAACATGACCAATGGAAGTGGCATTACGTAAAGCCCTAAACACTGCATTACTCAAAACCTTTCTCTGCACAGGGGTCATTCAGAGCCTTCCTGTGAATCACAGAACAGGTATGCAACACACTAAGATCAATCAGATAAATCCTTAAGAATTTTTTTTCATGTTTATAGGAGTAGAGGTTGAGGAAATACTACACCTTGCTGTACAGTATCTTTAAGCCAACATTTACCAACCTCCTCAAACATTAGGATCCTGCATATAGTATTAATAAGCCAAATCTCCTGTGATACCATGTTGACATCAGTTTGTAGCATCTAAATGCCTGTGAAAGCTCATTCACACAGTCCCATTCAAAAAATTATGTAAGTGGAACAAAATTACAATATTACAAAGATGGGGCAGGGGTGTTGTAATTATGAGTAAATAGAGTTAAAAATAAAATAAATAGAAATTAAAAAACTTTAACCCTAAAAATAAGTAAGTATAAGAGAGAAAAAGAAAGAAGCAAGCTTTCTATGCATTTCTTAGTGACATCAGTTGTCCTGCTCTGTCCCTTCAGCTACGCATCTTCTCCACGGAAGAAAAGGTAAAGTGATGGATTTTGCGTTTAGAAGCAAAGATACACTGTGTTCTTTTACTTTACTTATAAAAGCCTACAATGAGGCAGAGAACGAATGACAAGGAAAGGCTTATCATTAATTGCGGGCATCATGCCAGTTGACTCCCTGAATACAATGCCTTCTCAGAAACTGAGGAAAGTTAAATATGTAAAAGAGAAGATAAGAAAGGCTACAGAATCTTTATGCAAGTATTAAAATGAGAGGCAAATCAGATGTGTGTGTGTGTATGTTTTTAAGAAATTCTACCCCACACAAAGAATAGGAAATAAATTAATTGCATAAGAAATACTGTGTGCATGCATTAGGTTTTTCTTCCACTGACAAAACAAATATAGACACAAACATTTTTACATTGCAAATCTACTTCCTAAGTCAGGTTAAGTATTTTTTACATGTAATTAATTAATAAACATGTCTGAGATTCAGATATCTAAGCTAGAATCAAAAGGTTTTTTGCCTATGTACATGTCAAAGTATCTAAGTTTTAATACCAATTTAACATTTAAAGACTGGCCACTATTCTCAAGTATTCAACACTACTCAGCATGCTATTAAAACCAGAACTGTCATTTCTTTTAAAAAAATAATGAAGACAACACAAGGTCACACTTAATTGACCTACTTGAAATATTTTTGGACATTATTATTTAGCTGAACAAGAGTTTTTATCCAGTAAGTTCTCCTTGCACACTTTAAATGAGTAGCTTGGTATGACACAGGAAACACAACAATTGAAGTCATTCGTATGTGACAATACAAATGATTCCTTCCAAGGTGTTGATGAAAAATGCTTTTTTTTTTTTTGTTAGAGGTATCACACGTCATAGTAGAGAATCCTTTAGACTGAGTCCATTAATCAAAACCAACTGTGTTAGCAGACGAGTTACTGGAACACTATGCAGTTCCTTCTTCAACAGCAAAATTGACTTTATTCATAGGTTAAAATGTAAATAGTAGAAACTGAATTGTGACACGAATAGTATCATTGCAATATGATAGAAAAAAGGCAATAAATGAATAATCATGCAGCTTTTCTCCTAAATGGGCTCCTATTGAAAGTTTCCAACAAAACTTCAGGATAGCACAAAACTTATCTCACATCTGTGTGCATTCACTAGCTTCCCAGCTGAATCTGATATAAGAGAAATTTAGAATTCATGATTTTTGGAAAGAATTCTTTTTTATTTTTTTTACTGGAAAACAACTCTCAGTTAATACCAAGCCCAATATAATCCTTAATGTAAGACATTCACAATCCCTTAAAATTAAAATGTGATTTAAGAGGAAAAAAACCCAATAAACAACAAAAAAACCAAGCCCCAACAGCTGTATGCACTTTTAATCTTCACGAAAGCATGTGTTCTGAGAATCATGTTTGTTTTTAAAACATCTGTAAGCATTTTATAGAAAATTACATCTGCAAAAAACAACATAGTGCAATTAGACATCATGCACATTGGTATTCTCATGCCTACCATACCAGTACTTCATCTAACACTGATATAATGAGTGTATGCACCACCTACAAGTTATTATTGCAATTAGAATACTTTTGTACTTGAAAACACTTCTATTTGTAAGTAGAAATAGGAATTTTTTAACTAAATCCTTACGTTGTACCGTAAATCATACATTTCTTTTTTACACTGCAACTGAGAAGAAAGCAGAAAACTGCATAATTCCCATTTGAACAGAAGGTGAGGATGATGTGTATTTACAAGAAAGTATTTTTGAAAGAGATTACCTCTTTCTCTTTCTATCTTAACATCAGTATAACAGTTCTTAATGCAATTGGCATACACACCTGTCAATTGATCAATGTCTACTGAATTACGTAGCCAAGTCTGGGAAAATCATGTGATAATCAAATCTCTCTATCTAAGGGTATATTTGAAACTTTCTACTATCATCTGAACTCTCATGTTCTTTGGCATTCAGCTTAATTACACAGATGTTTTTACAGATGAATACTGACTCTACCAGCTACTCTTGCGTGGAGTAGCAGGCTGCTGACAGGTGGCTGTACCACACTCTCCATTCTTATAGAGACAGTAAAGCACAGTACACATCACAGGCTGGGAGGTCAGTGATACAAATCCCTCTTTTGCGCTCTCATATGACTTTTTGCTATCTACAGTAGCACTGCTTGCAAACTAGACATTGTTACACTTATATGACCCTCCATTCCCCCACTCCACAACACATCAGTAACGCTTTGTAATTCATGCACTGCTTCCAACAGAGGAGCAGCCAGCTTCCACTGACTCACCTTGCAAGTGGATGCTCACCTGCCAGTGGGAAACGAAAACTGATTCCTGCAGATATGCTGCACCAGGTGGCTCAACTATTTTTGCTTGGATATGACGGAGGTGGAAAGGGAAATGAGAATGGGAGTCTGCAATAGAGAAGGATCTGCACTGGAGAGATACAAACACCATCACTTAAGACAGACTGTCTTTTTGCTGTTGCAGTTCCCAACTAGAATCACAGAAGTTAATTAGATCCAAGAGTAAACACACGTTGTTTCTTTACATGTTAAGTAGGGCACACAGATTTTGTACAGTAATGAGTAATCTATTATTTCTGTGCCTCCCTCAGAGAATCTGTCCCTTAACTATGCTTCAAAGCAACCCAGAGTTGTTAGTGATACTACAAACCTGTAAACTGTATCACAAAAAGATTGAGGCACAGAGCATTTTGGGCATTTAGAAGTCCACATACTTAATGTTCACACATATGCCTCCACAGGCCTAAGACAAGGACCCATATTTGTTAGGCCTTCTCGGGTGCAAAATAAAATATCACCGAATTAGACATCTTTTTAATTGGAGGCACTGCAAAAGCCTACAGGACTAAAAGTCATTCCACCTTTCTACACATTGTTAATTATTATAATACTCCCAGAAAGAAAAGAACTGTCTCCTTAATCCAAACATGTCTAGCAAAGGTTCAAAATTTCCATCAAGTTGGTTTGGTCTTAGAATTTTATCTCTATGCTGGTTATTAAACCTGACTATAAAAATGTTAGGATGTTTTTCCTGGAGCAGAAGCTAAAGACAACACACTCAAGTGACAACATCAAATTCCGCGAGACAAAGAGAATGAATGTATACACAGTCCAGATTCCCGGTTAGGTGACTGTGAACAGTTATTCAGATGTGGTTCAATGAGAGATCTAAAACATCTCTCTCCTGTTACTGATGAAAATTAGATTTCCCTCCTCACTTCAGACAGGAAGAGTAAATACCTGGATAGTATATAACAGTTACACAAACTCAATCCTGTCTCCTTGTCATCTAATCCCCATGATAATGTATGCAACTCCTCAAGCACTTGACTCAATGACTACAACGATAAATCATGAAATCATATCAGAAAATGAATGCAAGAAAGGCTACTTTCTCCTTTCTAAATTTTTTTAATACCTTCCACCAACCTTTAGCAGGTACCTAGCAACAATGTTGGTCAAAATACAAAAGCTGAATGTGAATACATGGGAGTCAGAAGTTTAATTTCTCTTCCTTACACAAAATATGAAAACATATTTCAAGCCTCACTAACAGTTACTAAAAAATAATAATTCCAACAATACAGATTCACTGCCCAGAGTCACTACATCTGTTGTGTGAGTGCTTTAAACTTTGCTATGCAGTTGCATAGCCAGATTGAGCGTACCCAGCAATATGTTCAGCAAGTGATGTATTTCAGCTGTTTCTAGTCCTTATGTATATACCTATTTTGACAATGCTCTAATATGAAGAACACTGCTGTCAGGAACAATCTTTTTGCAGCTGTAATGCATAGTCTTTCAGAAAACCATGCAGAAGAACTAAGAAAGTTACTGCTTTTAGGAAATATTGACTTATCAAATATTTACCTGCGTTTACCATGTGAACTGCTGAGCATTAAATCCTTTCTTGCTAACACTTCCCATTCACTGCTTAATGTGCAAAGAGAATGTATGGGTCTATAGACACAGTCATTTGCTTTATTAGAAACCATTACTGACAACCCTTTGGGAAAATTAATACCTGGTGGTTATTTTCAGCTTTGTAACACTGAAATGAAGACCTCAGTTTTTATACATGCAGCAATGTTGTGTTACTGTAAAAGCAGATTTGTATTATTCAGACCTTACACTGTTTTCACAGTAGGTCTGGTTACGTGAATTCTAATTACCTTCAGCAGAAAAGAAGTGGAAAATTCTTGGAGTAATGAATTTCTAATGTATGACACTTCATTCTTTGCAACTAACATACACAGATCATACAGAAGATAGTGTTTCCCCTTCCAGAAAGAAAATAATTATTTTCATAGAATTTACTGCAATAAATATTTGTGTGAAAGATCTTAGTGGTTAACACCAAATGAGGCTGTGTAGTCTTTCAGTCTGACAAAAAAGCAGATTAATTTTTTTGGAGACCAGCTAACAGCTAAAAAGGGAATAAGATATTTTAGATAAAAATTCATAGAAACACACAGTTCATCTTCAGAAGCAGTTGGAGCTAAGAGTCTACTCCAGCAAGCTCAGTCACATACTTAACTTTTTGCTCTGCAAGGAATTGAGGTGACTATTTGCAGCTCCTGAACCAAAGCATGTATTTTTGCCAAGGAACAGGTTAACAATACTGATTTTTTTTTTAATAAACAGTAACTCTAGTCCGCTATCTTAAAAAAAACTGGTCAAGAGATATTTTCTCCAGTTTACATCTATCCTATTTTCTACCTCATTGGAGTTTCTGTTACCACTAACAGCAGAAAACTATTCAAGCCCTCATGACTTCTGTCTTTGAGATACTGCATCTGTGTCCCATTATGAACATCAGCAAGCTAATGAATGCACATTCCCAAGGTTTTACACATCAAGAGCTGCTTATAGGAAAGCTGTAAAAGAGTGAGAGTAAGATGATTAAGATATTCCTAATACATTCTATCAATTCTATTTCTTGTGGCTTCTCTATGCTCTATCTCACTCAAAGTTATGCTTTTCTACCTTCTCCATCCTCTTCAGACTAGGTTTTCAAGAATTCAAAAACTTGCTGAAATATCAAGGGACAAATTGAGACAAGCATGATTTAGAGAGAAAATAATTTTCACTACACTCCAGGAAGTCCCCAAACCACATGATAGGCACTCATGCTTACACAACTGTGGAATAGCACAGTGAGTGGATTTTGTAAGTGGTGGATTCCAGTAAAACTAAGCAAACACAATTTTCTTCACATTCCTTTCCAGAGTGGAACATATACCTCTAAAAACTTAAGAAAAAAGTTTCCTGAATGCTAACCTCTTCAGATAAAAACATTATCTTTAAAAGTGACTATATTATAATATCACAGCAGTTAATTATTGTATCAGTGTAATATAAAATAAACACATTTTAGATTATTTGGTGGGGAGATGAGCGCCTGCTTGAAATTCATCCTCCTTTCACCTAAGGAAACCAGCAGGCTAGGACTTCTGCTGTACTCCTTTGTCTTCATAAATCTTATGTTAGACTGATCATCTAATAATGATATCAGTCAGTTAGTAACTATATTTGAATGCTGTTGGTCTAAGATTTACAGCATAGTCTTAGTGTCCTACATTTATGGCAGAGGAGTTAGTTTTGTTCCACTGTTCAGTGCTGTAGATATCATTGTTCATAAAAAACAATAAACTGTGGCAACTAGTGATATTTAACCACTTAGGTTTCCACTCTAAACAGAAGCCGATATGACCTTGCAAGCAAAGCAGTTTCCTACTTTTGTCAAATCAAATAAAATAGGAACTTTAAAGATACTTCAGTGCTCCAGTTGCAAAATGAGTTGTTACTGTCTTTTGTAGCACTTCTAGAATAAAAGAGAAGCAGATTCTGCTGGACATTCATCCTGACTAGTCTTAAAAGTTGAAACCCCAGATAGGCCTATCTTCATTTAACCTATAATATAAATCTGTTTCATTTTATGTAAAATCTAGCTCTGATCCAGAAGGGAGAATAAACATGTCAAACCAGAATTTAGTAAGGAAAGGAGTAGGAACGCTACCCTGATTTTTTAAAGAAAGTTTCTCTCTGTCAAGATAGAGGCACCACACTTGTAAGAGTTGTAAACAACATATATCATATGTTTTCTTCTGCACTTCCATAGTAGGGAATTTAATTTATCCTCTGAGAAATAAGTTCATGTATATTTAAAGAAAAATAAAACAAAACAACAACAGCTGCTTGAACTATGCAGTATTTTACAGTTTATGAACTATTGGTCTTAAAAATATACAAATTTCCTTACAACCAGAACTTGAGATAACCTACTTATAAAGGAAAAAAAAGTCATAGCAAAAGGGGTCATTGCAGTAGAGGGAGAAGACTCAGGAGAATAAGAGACAGGAGACTGCTTGCAAAAAGAGCATTCTGGGACAACGTTCTCATCCAGACGTGTTTAACCCTTAGCTACTGCAGATTATGAGTTATACTGCTGCAAATGTTTCATTTATGCAGACCATGTGAAAATATTACAATTAGGTAATTTTCTCTGATGGGATGCTAAACTCTGCATACTTTCAGAATCCAGGTACTTAATTTAACTCCGTGGGCAGAAATTCTGTCAACATGTTCAGATATATGACATGGGATGTTCAGAATGACCAGGGATTTTCTTTGTGCAGTAAAACTCTCAGACTTCTGTATAAGGTGGCACTCATGGTGAGGCTTGTGTGACAGATAGTAGATGCTAATTTTGCAAACTCAGTTATAGTTGAAGCTGCTTTGGTAGGTGGGTGGCTACATTTCAAATTAAAGTTTAATCTAACCACAGTATGCTATGCATACTTCCTAGATATGCAGAGACAGACGAAAAATCCCAATTTTTTTTGTTTCTTTATGTGCAACACATTTTCCTAGTATGAGTAACTGAAACGTTTAGATAGGAACACCTATCCCTCATTGAAAAAGTATGAGATTTTCAGATTAACTAAGAAACGTTTGAGTAGAACTTTTACTCAAGAGGTGCAAAGTACAAGTGAAATACTGTGTTTTGCTAAAATTCAAAAAAATATTGGAGATGGTCATTAGACACAAAACAGTCTAGATATATTTAGAGTCAAAATCTGATGAAAAATAATCTTTAATGCCTAGGATGATAAAGTTATCAATATATTGATATTTTTAAGATTTAGGAATAAATCTTAACTGACACCTTAATGAAAAATTATTATACTGTGCAGTATACCTGCTTGTTCAAAAGGAACTCTGTATGTGAGGTGAAGAAAAGCAATAAAGAAGGCTGAGAGATGAAAGCTCATCACGTTACAGGTCTGGGATATTTATCTACTTATTCTACTTTTAATTCATCTGCCCAGCTTCTTTCTGTCTAGCCCATTTGGCATACACTTTTTGTCTGACCTTACTGTCTGGAGATCATCTCAAAATGACGATCGAAAACACAGGATGATATGCAATACACATCTCCTAGCTTACCATACTTAGAAGAAAAAAAATTAAAGTAAATAAATAGTGAAGTCACAGGAGTCAAGATCCCTTACAATCACTTTTCAAGCAGGAAAGGAAAAAAAACACTGAAATTTTCTATGTCTCATTAGAGAACCCCATATATATATAAAAAAATACATACTCTAATCACATCCATGTACATGATTGACTACTTCACTTCTTGTTAAATGAACTGCATGCCAAAGGATAAGATTCTCCACTAGCAACATGCACAGACCATTACACTTCTACAAAGCCGAAGAAGCTTTAGAAAAAAATCCAGTGTATATACAGTACAGTTATACTAATACATACTTTGTCATAGAGATGTTAATAACTGCCTGTAATACTTTCACTGACATTCATTTATATTCCACTTTCACCTATTGGCCAAAAAGCCCCTTTCAGCATTGGTATTATATGAAAGTGTATTTTTTTATCAAGATAAACCTAAAAAGTCATTCTTGGAAAAAATTACCACCCTTGCCTGTTTTACTGCTGTCTATACTTGCTATTTGCTTTACTTAGGGCTGTAAAAAATAGAATTCTGCTCTACAGCAAGAAGGATGCTGCTATTACATGTGAGCTGTAGCACACTGCTTAGAAAAGAACTACGTTTCATTATGGAACCAAGAGAACATTACCATTTGTTTAGAGATTGCCAGTGCTTGAGTAAGGACAGTGTTTTGTTTAGCTTTGCTATTTCAATGGCAGGTCCAGTACCTATTTATAGATTATCTCATCTTTAAATAACTGACTCCATTTCTTCTTTTAGATTAGTTATTTTTTTATACAGAGTGCTTATTTTAAAGAGGCATCTTTTCTCTTTCTTTTTTTTTTTTTTTTCTAATAAACAAGTAAAACTCATCTTGGTCATATCTCTTAGACTTTCTTAAAAGGAAAAACAAAACAAAGAAATAAAATCTGCTCATACTCATATATCTGTACAATACAGCTAAACATACAACATTAGAATACAAATTAAATGTGTACACACATGGATCTTAATTGGCCTAGCAGATTCTCAAACTGTTCCTTTACAGTTGTTGAAGAAATAAAATAAACTAGCCACAAAGCTTTATCTGAACAGCTAGAGTAGGTTTGCTCTCTCTGTTATTTTAAGTCACTCTCTTTTTTAAGGCATAATCTTCCCAGCTGGAGAACTCAGAAAGATTCATTAAACATTGCACAGGTGATTTCTAAAACATCCCCGTAGCTACTGACAACCATTTCCCATCTGAGGACTTCTCACTATCCAAATTTTCAATTTCCTCAAGAGCACATTTTCATAATCACACCTCTATTTAAATTTGCCATCTCATTGTCTGCCATTAAAAAAACTGTTCAGTTCCAACCCAGGCAGTTTTACTGAGGCATAGGTAAGTGAAAATATGAAGCCACATGCTCCTTTCATACACAGGCAAAAAGCTTCACTGATCAGCTCAAAATCTGACTCCAGCTTTCACTGGAGTTTTACTGCTATCCCAGAGAGTGAGGGGATCCCCTCTAAGCATTTCCCTGCAGCAATTTGTGATTCATAACAAACTTTTTTGCCTTCTTCTCCATACCAACAGGTTATTCTGATACATGTACCTTTACAAAGACACAAAAAAAAACTTGCCTGCAAGTCTAACCTTTTTCTTCCAACAGAATTTTCAAAAACATGTTTACAAAGTATGTACAACCGGGCACTGATGACTGTGGTGTGTTAACCCTGTCTGGACACCAGGTACCCACCGAAATGCTCTATCGCTCTGCTCCTCCGCAGGATGAGGGGAGAAAATAAGAAACTCAATCTCAGCCAGACCAATACAATGACTCCCGAGGAAAAGGTGAATTTCTTACTATGCTACTTAAAAGAGCTTAATAAAACTAAGCCTGCCCATTTATGCAAGTAACAGATATTATAAAAAAGCAAGATTATGAAAAAAGAAAGAAGAACAACTTTTTTGGGAAACCACTCAAGCACAATTTGGCTAAAACAAAAGTTATTCTACAGCACAGTCGGAGAACATAGATATGAAAGCAGTTTTATTCTGTTCAATACTGACATGGTTCAGAGAATCATAGCAGAAAGCAGTCAACCAGAGTCTGCAATCGGCCAAAGAAATCTGACCTCTATGGCTGGGATCCTATCATGTTTGAGATTCAGACAGAACCAAAATATTGTTCACTCACAAATTAACTATTGCCACTCTCAAAGCTGCCTTCTAAGGAAAGGAGTGAATTAATTTGCAAGCAGACTAACTTCAATGGGTCCTTTGCAGAGAAGACATAAGTAAATATCAGTGCTTTGATCAACTGTGTCAATCATATGTCTTTCCCCCAACACAGACCTACTATTTGTCATTAAAAAAAAACCCAAAATCAATTACAGAATAGGCATCTGCTCTATATATTGGTTATTGTGTTGAAATACATCTGGGCAAGCTTTTGAAATTTGCATTACCTAAAGAATGCACTATGACTTCAGGTTGAGACACATTTTGTCTTTAACAAGATCTTATACTTAAGGAGCTTCATGGGAATTAACCTGTTTTATTTTCTAAAATACAGATTTTAATGACAATGTTACTGAAGACTTAAAACTTCATAGTCATAGGCTATTTCCCGTGTATCTGGAATCATTCCTTCACAATTTACAGAAAAAGATCACTACATATAGACAATATTTTATAATCAGAAATAAAACCTCCAAACCAAACCAAAATCAACATCAAAAACCCCAAACACAAAAAAACCCCAAATCAAACCAAAAGACCTCAACCAACCAATCAACGTCCCTGCAAAAACAATATGTGGGACTAATGAAAACTATTTTCTTTCCTATCTCTACTAACTCTGTAGCCTTCCACCTCTCTGTACCTGTTTCCAGCCACTGTACATGGAGTCCAACCTGACTTGATGATTCTAGCCGATAAGAGAATGCAAATAGTTCACTCCTACATCATCATGCCATGTGGTGTGCAGTGAAGAGGATGCAGGAAAGCACTGCCTCTTCTGTCAGGCAACATTTTTAGAGGCATGTCACTTAGGAAAAAAGGTCTTGAGCTCTACAAGCAACAGAAAACTTACTGTTCAACAAAAGACAGCAGAGATACTAATCTAGCCCTTCATGTCACCAGGTACAGCACATACCCAGGAGGAGGAAATAAATCAGATTAACAACCAGTGCTAATTCAGGCATGATTATCTCAGCAGTTATGCCATATTCTCCTACTCCACCTTCAGGATGAAGTCTCAAGCCATCACTGAGGTAGACTGCACAAAAAGAGGAAAGTTGTGTTTGATTGCTTAGAAACCTCCCATGAGAAATGTCTTTCTTGAGGAAAAAGAGGGTTTCTCAAGTGAATTTGTGGGCATAGCAGCCTACTCTGTCCAGAATGGGTATCCTGTATCTACCAGGAAAGCTGATTTGTTACTGTCTTGATCACTGTGTAGTGATCTGTACCTGGATAAAATAAGCATAAAATGCTGTTTTCCTCTAGTTCAGTAGCATTTTTACACTCACATTACACCACGGTAAATGATTACACACATTGCAAGGCAGTGAAAGTCAGGTTTGAAAGGCATTATTTTTTACCTGTCCTTCACTGTTTCTCAGCAGAACGTAAGTATAAAAATGTTGCCAAATGCCTGCAGAAAGAGTCACGGCTCCATCTGAGAATTTCAAAGCATTTTGTAAACAACCAATTCCCTCCACCTTCACACAAAACAAACAAACAAACCCCCCTATATTATGATATAGTCAAACAAAGCAAGCCACAAAAAAAGTTCCCTAAAGTCAAGGACAAATCATCTGAAGAAACTCATATGTTTCTAGGAGACCTAATTCGCAATCCCCTGCCCTAACCCTTAAGCCACACCCACGCTTTGTAACGGCATTACCTGTGAATTATGTATTGCAGTTGCTTTATCTCCCCTTCTCCTTTTCTCCAGGCCATGGAAAGGAGACATTAATCCTCCTCTCATACAAACATCTTTTTTTCAGACATGTTGATGTTCATATAGATGTGAGTTTGCACTTCTTCATCCCTTTTCCTTATAGTGTGTAAAGCTTAAGTTGTCTTTATGTTGAATGATAGGGTAAACACAAAAGCAGAAAAAAAATAAGAGGGATGAAAAAGAGTAAGATAAGCAACAGCAAGAAGTTCCACAATTCTCCTCAACTGATGATGCTGTGCTGTGACAAATCAGGCTTGCATAGATTCTGTCACAAGAAAGACAATACAACCTTTAAAGGTCATCCCTGTTTTCAAACCTCTGCATTAAAACAAGATGTTGTCCTTAATTGCAGTTTTCTGACCAACAATTATGCAGTTCTTCCCTTTTTCAAATGCTGACTTGAGTCAGGTGCTTATGAAACACAGTTGCCACTCAAGGAATTTTTAGGGTAGCTAAATTTCATAGAAAATACAAATAGCAGTTAAGATAGCAACAGTACTTCTGTTATGAAATGGTACCATTTATCTCATACTGGGACCAATTGAACTATGGTTTTCTCTAAGAAACCAGCTGAAATCCCCAATCTTTTCCAAGAAAAGGTCATGCTCAGCTTTCAGACATGCTTATATTCAGCTGCATGTGAATTAAGAACTTACCAATGCATAATTACCCCTGCAGTAGGTACCTTCCCAGCAGGTAATTCTTTTTAAATCATGTTAATTATTAGCCCCAAATGTGGCACTAGCTAATCATATCATAGGTTATATAATTTCATCATAAAAGTCCTCTTTAAGAACATGGTATACATGCTTACAAAGTGATCTTAAAAGTGTAATTCCAATGTTGTAGCAGTAAGTGCAGAATAAAATACGTTTAAATATTCTCTGCATGTCCCACAGGAACTCTTTTTAGAATTTCCTACTCTAAGAGACTTTAGCAGACAACTATTTTTCTTTCCTCAATGCCATTTGTTGCAGTAAATTAACACATGCTGATCAGAACTGCTACGTGCATAAAGAAGATGTGATGATCTATGTCCTTAAGTAGCCTGCTCTCTTCCTCTTCCACCAACCTGCTAGTATCAGGAAATTCAAAGGATAACAATTATGATACTTAGCATAAAAAGCATGTTGCTATGACCCTACAATTTTCTTCAGATACGATGAACATTAACAAGCCAACATTTTGCAAGAAAGAAAGCCGAACTGAATCTCCACATAGCACAAAAAAGTACCACGTTGAGATGTGTGTGCAATCAGCCATACCGGGACTTAAACTAGAAGTGGTCTTATTATGCAAACAGTAGTCTCTGGTATGCAAATAAATACAAACAAAGCAAAACACAGAACTCTTGAATAATACCAGCTGCTACTGGCAGCCAAGAAATCATTTCTTATAATCACTTAAAAATAAATAAGATACCTCCCTCACTTTAAACATGATTGTCATATATACACTTTAAGGGATCGCAGATATAACAGGAATGTATTTAAAATCCAAAAGTCTACACCCATTTCCCTAACAAATGGTGGCCTTCTAAAAGCAGACATTCTAATTAAAGTAGCTGTCTTGCAACTGGGCCATCACCACCAGCACAGCTACATACTTGCATTAGGGTCACAGAATTTAATTGTATAAACCAGTTTACAAAAGCAGAGTAACCTAATATACATGAGAGGACAGATGCAAAGGGCAGACAAAGGATGGAAACTGCAGTTTTTGAACGTTATTAGCAGCCTTCACTTCCTATTCTTCCTCACCCCCTACTAAAATAAAGAATAGAAGAGGAATACATGTCGCTTTGAGAACAGCCAGGAGCCAGTACTGCTGAAGAGACTCTAAGTCCCCTTTTGTTTTAGAGTTCTTGCAGCAGCAATACTGAATACTGAATCTGCATTACAATGCTTTGCCTCTGGGCAGCAGCAATACCATAGTATACTACTATGGTTAACTATAAATGTTTAATCACTGCCTATGATCTCAGCACAGTCCACCAGTTTCATTTTGTGAGCATGGGCCAAGCTGTGCAGAAATATCCTAAATCAAGGTTTAACAGCATCAGTTAGAAATTATTCTGGCTGTGAATCCTCTTATCTCCTCTTATTCATAGAACCCAGCTCTGAAGGCAAACTGCTCTTCCAGCACAACTGTTATACCTAAAGATGCACCCCACAATGCAGAGCACGTAGACAAGCAAATTAACTCCCAGTCACATTAATGTTATCTAAACCTCAGTGATATGCAGACTCCTACAAGCTACAAAGCCAGCTGTCTATTTTCTCTGAAGCTGAAAAGTCATGGGAGGACCCAGAAAAAGTGAGAAAATGGGATTGATCAAGTTCATTTCAATAATGCTGTTTTGCATAAAAAGAGGCTTTTTTGTAAAGTAACTAAAGAAGAGATTTCCTTATTAACTGGAAGAAAAGGAAAAACTGGAAATAAATACGGCAGGATATAATGGGAAGGTCCATTATATGATACGGTAAACTGAATTTTCAGGCCCCTGGGGCATAAATAGTCTAAAAATGTAACAAACTAACATTCAACATCCTGTAGGCTAATTATGAGCAACTGCACTAGCAATCCTGAGTGAACTATTCACCTTCTTCATTGACAGAAATGCACTGGGATAACCTGACTTTAATAAAGGATTGATATCTCCAATATTGTGTTTTAATGAGTTCTGATTTGATATTAGTAACAGCTTGCCCCACATTAGTGTACTAGTGATTGCCTCCTACAGTTTCTCTTTGAAAAGAAAGTAAATTAGGATCATAGAACAACAGATTTTGCATAGAACAACAGATATTGAATAATCTAAAAGGTCGGCACTGATCTGTAACAAGACCACAGGACATTAATACAAGGATAATTTTGTGGTTCAGAAGTTAAATAATTAAGTCTGTGCCTGTGAAATGTGTACTAGGTATTAACATGTGTCTATATTTTAGAGAGTTAACTGGATTTGCAAATAAATAACAAAACTACACAGCCCTGCACCAGGTAATGCTATTTTCTTGGTATTTCAGTGGATGATTCTGCTGCGCATGTGTGCATTTTGTGCAGTTCTTTTAGTAGTCATTTAGTTGTTTTATCTGAGTTTGGAGGAGATACCATAGAACAACTATTGCACAATATCTGGAAAATTACTGTGTCGTGAATCCCCATTGCTTCATGCAATGAGTGAAATAAGGTTACAACGTACTTCACAGAAGCGTCCTTTTAAATGAGGAGCTAATGTTGTTCCCCCAAACAAGTACCAGAACTCTGCTCAGATGCTTTCAGACAAGTAACTGCTTTATTCTAAAGAATGGTTTGTGATTCTTTGGCTATATACTTTTTCCACTCTAGCAAAAGGGAGTTGGAAGAGGTTGTACTGGTAGAGGGCACAAGGATCCTTTTTCCAAACCAGCGAAAGTAAGCCACTCAGATATCTCGTATATAGAATTATAACCTTTATTTAAAGATCTCACACAACCACTGAAAGCCTTGTATCGGTTTATTCCATTAATTTTTATCTCACATTCCACAAAGCAGTTTGAGATTTTTATATTATTGTTTGTCTATTGCTTTAGTAATGTCTATCTCTCCTGTAAAATTAAAAGAAAACAAAACGAAACAAAACAAAAAAACCCTAACACCTGCTTAGATACAGGCCTTCTCACCATTCTTGTATTTTCAAAGAGAAAAAAAAAATCTTTGGGGAACCAGTAAGAAAATCTTGTAGTGTTTGTCTGCTTTCAAACATCATGCCTGCTGTACAACAGGTCAAGCTTTTAACTTAATTCTACACTCTGCTCACCTCAACAAGGCAAAAAGACAGAGGCCCGGATTCCAGCTGCAAAAAACACAGGATTCATTTTGGAAGCCCACTCTTCTCACCTCTTCCCTCCACTGAAGCAAGGGGCATACCTATTTTGATACTGATGTCTTGAAGTGCTCATTAAATTATTGCTCATAGCAGGGGGCAAGGATACTTTTGACTAAATCTGTTAGCCAGCCTCCTGCAGTGACTCTCCTCTGGATTCCCCAGCAGGTGTCTCTTTGATGTGCTTATAATAAATGGAATACAACTGGGAGAAATCAGAAAGGGCAATGTTGACAACTGTCATAGCAGGTTACAGCTTGAATGGCAACTGAGCAGAAGGTCTCTCTCTCTCTCTCTCTCTCTCTCTCTCTCTCTCTCTCTCTCT
>NW_020897994.1:107941-266237 GCF_003984885.1 Neopelma chrysocephalum | reverse complement strand
TCTCTCTCTCTCTCTCTCTCTCTCTCTCTCTCTCTCTCTCTCTCTTTCTCATACCTCAGATCTCCTTAGCATCATTTCTGGTAGGCATCCAATCTCCATTAGCAAGAGTTTCTGGAAAATTGCATTTCTCCCTAAATTTTCTCTCTCTGCTGTAAATGTAATGCACTGTTCCAGGCCACCAGGTCTTCTAGATTAAATGGTTTTGCAACTCTAACAGCATATCCACTATGATAGGCAAAGTGCCAAGATATAATTGGTGATACATAACAGAAATTACAAGCAATATTAATGGATGATATATTTCAAGGAAAAACCCATTTTAATTCCAGAAGCATTTTTATGCCATTAGGTAAAGGGCGAAAAAGTTAATGTTACTAAATATAGTATAATTCCTTCAGCAACCATTTTAATGTGATGAATGCTATATATTTATGCCGTACTGCAAATTGCCTCATAAATTATCTCATTTTGTCAGCACTAGAAAATTCAAAATATATGACAACTTTAAAAATCCACTAATAGCTGATAGTTTTGCATACTACTTCAAATATTGTGAAAACACTCATTTTTAAAATAAAACTTTTTATTCATTAAAATACATATGCATACTAATTTAGTTGGTGATAATAACTGTAAATTCCCCTGAAGTCAGGAAAATAATATCTCATTCCTGTTCCAAGCATTCCAATATCTAATAATGTTTTCAGCTCTTGTTAACATGTTCCTTTGCAATACTAACTTCTAAGATGAAGCCTTAAAACCCCAAGAAACAGTTAAGACGCATAACAAAAGCTGTTTGAAGGCTAAATATAAGAATCAAGAAATCAACGAAAGAAAAGTTGGAGAAAAACAGATTTCACACACAAAAAAAGGCCCTGCAGTCTAGTAAGATGAAAGGCAAAAGCCACTTGATTTGAGGCTTCACTTTTTCAAATCAGTCTAGAAAATTCGTGTTATAGCTGAGGCTGATGCTACACAATCCAATAGGCTTTTAGGAATCCTAATTTCTATGATTCTACAAAAAATACCCACTGAGTTAGTAGGAATTAAAGCACTTTAAACTGAAGGATGCCAAAATGTAAGCTAACACTCTGAGCAATAGCAACTCATTGTGTTCTTGTTCTGAATGACAATTTGGTGCATGTATGAGACAAGCCGGAGGCCTAACCAGGACTTCCCACAGAGAGTGGAGGAACAGGCAGCATGGTATAAACCTCACAGCAACACTTTCAAGTGCTGTATTTCAAAAACAAATCTCAGACTGTGCATGGTAGAGAGGACACAGGGACAGAAGGAATTAACCCTTCAAAGAATGTTTTCATTTCTCAAAAACTTTCTGAAATCCATCATTTATAGAGTAACTGAAGAACAAGAATAAAGCGTACTGATAAACAAAAACATAGCAATGATGAGAACAGAGCACTGTTAAACTGTGCAAGAGCTTGTGCCGAATTTGAAGAGTAAGAGCAGTAAGAGCGGTTTCAAAATTTCCATAAGAATGAATCTATCTGGGCTTTCAATTTTACTCAACATATCCAAACACAGAGATGATATTCTTGGACACTGGGGAAATGATTTGAAATAAGATGTCACATATTCTCTGAAGTCACTCCTCTTAATACACCACTGGGTTAGTTTCACTGGTCTTAAAAGTTAGCTGTCACACTATTTAATTGGAAATTCCAAGCTAATCTAAGTTTTCCTATCATGTTGCTGTCCATCACACCAGTATAATAGCTATTTTAAGGTTGTCCATGTGTGAGAGATCACTGATGCTGAAAAAATCACATCACTGAATTATATGTGTAATTAATTCTCAAAAAAGACTGAAACAACACAAAAGAAAAAGTGCAACTGTACACTTATAAAGCAATGTTGCTTCTCATCTTGACTAGGAACGAGGGATTAGAACTTCTATATGCTTGCATAGGTTCTCAGTATACACCAACACATCTCTCCTTCACACACACAACTCCATCTCCAGCTGTCTGTACTGCAGAGAGACACTAACTTAAACACTTGGCAGACCAGGACTTGGAAGCACGTTCCAAAATTTCGCACTTGCTTTTGAAACAATATTATGCTATCTCAAAAGTTGCCAGAGACAAAGGACTCAATGCTCAAATACTTTGAACTTACTATAAGGGAGAAAAATTGAAAGTCAAAAAGTCTCTGACTTTGGATGCAGGTGACACCAGACTCATATGCAACTGTCTTTCGCAAATCTGATGCAACATAATTGCCTTTAGCTTCAATTAAAGCAACAAAGATATGCTATTTCTCTACCTGCACAACAAAATATTCCATAAGCATCACTAAGAAAAATGGTTGAAAAAAGGCTCAGATTATTTATCCCAGAAGGATGCCAGTCAGGTGAGACACTATCCACACTGTCTCAGTGTATGGTCATGAAAGGCTCTACAAGAAAATAGTCTGCTGAAAATCTGTTGACTTGTTTTCTAAGCACCTCCTTAAATCTCCTATTCCATTCCAAAATGTTTTCCCAAAGAAAACCAGAAAAATTACTAAGATAGTCCTTCTATTTTTACTCACCATTCAAAGAAAAATGATACTAAGACTTAGCTGATCCCAAAGCGAGTCTTTAATTTTTGTCTTGTTCCAAAAGAAAAATGAGAAAACACAATTCATATTTCAGTAAAAGTGATCCAAATATCACATGAAATGTAGACTTTCCAGATTCTAAATTTTAGTGATTTTTCTTGTACATTAAATAATATATACCATTGAAGCAGAACCTCAGAACCTAAAATCAACTACCAGAATAAACTTATATGAAAAAGTAAAATAAATCAGTATAAAATAAATTAATCTTTATAAATAGCAATAAACCTTAAAAAAACTCACATGATTATGTTTTTCTTATATTTTAAACTTTTTTGCATTGCATGGATACAGTCACAACCACTTTCTTAACAGTTTCAATGGCTTAGGATTTCAGCATTACACAGAAATGCTAGCAGAAGGGTTTGTCTGAATAGTCTTTTATCAATTTAAGACAAAAACCTTCCAAAACATCTCCACTGGTCTTTTAAATAAAGGTAGCTGGTCATGTACCTTATAATCACAGAATCATAGAATGGTTTGGGTTGTAAGACACCCCAAAGATCGTCTAGTTCCAACACTGCTGCCATGGGCAGGGACATGTTCCATTACATCATGCGACCTGGCCTTGCACACTTTCAGGCATGAGGCATCCACAGCTTCTCTGGGAAACTAGTTCCAATGCCTCGCAACCCTAACAGTAAAGAATTTCTCCCTAACATCCAATCTAAACTTACTCTCTTCCAGTAGCACTAACAATCACAGAAATTCCTGTAGGTGGTGAGAGTAGAAACTCTCAACATGTGCGTGGTAACAAAGATAAAAATTAAAATATTAAAAAAAAAAGAGAGAGAGGAGAGAGAAGAGTAAGGTTGCTTTTACTGCAACA
This sequence comes from Neopelma chrysocephalum, assembly GCF_003984885.1. Lineage (NCBI taxonomy): Eukaryota > Metazoa > Chordata > Aves > Passeriformes > Pipridae > Neopelma > Neopelma chrysocephalum. Next base: position 262,786 of record NW_020897994.1, on the reverse strand, counting down.
ATGATTTAGAAGGTTGTGACATGCATGAAAATCAAAATAGTTGCTAAAATGCAAGCTGAGGATTGATCTATAACAAACAACTAAAACTCAACAAAAATTAAAAAAACCCCAAATCTAGCTCTAGTTTTCAAACTCTTGTCTGACTTTAGGGAATCTTTATATCAGCATGTGCCAAAAAGTATTTCAGTGCCTTTAGCTAAGTAACTATGTGATCTGCACAAGGTAAACAGTTTGCTGTTGGATTTATTCCCCCTTTTTACATAGCTTGAAGTTGTTTATGCAATTTGGCCTTGCCAACAGAGATGTCCTGAATTTTGAGTTAGTATGAAATTCATCACTTGCAAATACTATCTGTAGATATATGACCTCTACAATTTTATGAATATTTACTTCTTATATAAAGATTTTACCTATTTTAAGTATTTACCCAGTTCTCTCAGAATCAGCCTAAGTTATATCCGAGAGCTAAGTCCAAAAGGCAGTTGGATTAGATTGTCATCGTGGGTCCCTTCAAACTGAACTATTCTGTTCTGTTTATTTTAAAATAATAGCCATTATTGCAGACACAGCATTAATAATGTTAATCACTGAGCATACAGAATAGACGCTTATCATACACGATAATCAAACTCAAATTTTGCATGCACCAAAACTTAGACATTGAAGTACATACATATGCTATTGCCAAACAGGATGAAAGATCTTTTGAAGTGTAGCCCTGGCATTTCTATTTGGTTCTCAGACTAATATCGAGAATTTATACCATATCCAAATCCTACTTTGGGATATTCAAAGGCAAAAGAAAATGTGTATTGCAAATTAAATGCATATTTGCAGGCTATACTGGAAGCTGAAGTGGTTTTTGTACTTTAATGGGTAAAGAAAATACATTCTTATGGTAAAAGATAAGTGTCTACACCTACAATTTTAAAAACGTCTTCCCAGATGCTGTCAAATCCTGACAGTTACATAGCTGGGGCAGAACCTTCATTTTAGAAATCATTAATTATTCCCAGATCTTGCCCCAATACTTGATTATTTAGTGACTTACCTGCTAGGTTTCGGGACAATATACTAGAACTTCACTTTTCTCATTACTATGCCTGAATATTCATTCTAGTAAAAATATGCACCAAGACTGAAATACAAGGCACTATTCTGTGAAGACAAATTAGAGATTTAAAGGTAATGTTGTTGTTCTGAAAGGTACCACATCGTTGTTCACTGTGCTGTTAGATGTTTATTTTCTTTGCCAGACTTTAGACATTGAATCACTCACTGGGTGAAGTGGCACAAGTTTCATAGTAAGGAGAACTATCTAGGCTATAATTTGAATGAAAGGCATTAAAAATGTATATATTGTTCTGTGTAATGCAAATACACACTAATTTTAGCAAGCACTATGTTTTTATTTGTAAAACCTGAACTGATCGATGGGATACAAATGGAAAAGCGAATTTGACTTAGCAAAAGGAAAAAATAAAAGATTTGTCCTCATCCTGATGCAAGAATAAAACTCTCTGTTTAAAAAAAAAATCATAATAATGATTCCTACTTTTATTATAACTTAAAAAGACTCTATTTCTCCTTTCTCTTTTACAACAGTGAAAAAGGACTAATTCTTACTTTTAATAATCTCATTTGAGTAAATTAGAGGATTAACTGAAAATCCAGATAAGATACAGCTAGCTCAATTTGTTTAACAGAAACACACTTTAAAAAACCTCTCATCTACTTAATAGTGAAATATATAGGGAAGAGAAAAAGTAAGAATGTCTTTTATTTTACAGATGTGAAATTAATTACAGAGATAAGTGAGCTACCAAGGGTTATTCAAAATCTTTAAAGAAGTTAAGAGACTGAACACCAGATCTCAGCCCAGTGCTTTATCACAGTATATCATTTTTAGTGGCACAGCATCATATCTATTATATGATTACAGACATACATACTTACAGCCACCTCTAAATACACAACCTATTTTATTGGAAGACAAACAATCAACCCACAAGCAAGTATCAGGAGAAAGAAGAATAATTTTTCTGTGTAAATCATGAACACATAATCTTTCTTGTCTTCAGAAATTTGCATGCTATCAACAGAGTTCTGACCACAGTACCATGCATGGAAATACTTACAAATGAAGTACCATTCAAAAAATCCTACTTGCTTATTCAAAATACCGGATGTAAGCTCTCACTGAGCTCATGAGATGCATTTTAGACACATGGATAGAATCCAGGGGATTAGAAACAAAACTTACACTGGCATTGGGGATACAGAAAGGAAGTACTATGCTGTGAAAAGTATACCAATTCAGAAAGGATGAAGCTCTCACAAAGAATGGCAAGGCTTCTTTGCCAGTCATATATATGAGAGCTTGAGGTATATTTAACTCTGCATCACACATGAAATGCAACTCTTCTACTGCTCTTCATCACTGGACACACATCTCTTTGGTTGTCCATGACAGGACTTTTGCTTGCAGCACTACTGTGCATTTCATCTCAGTTTCATAATGGATAACAAAAGACTGTGCTAGAATAAACAAACAAGGTCAGTGATTTTTATTTGAGCCTTTTATGTGTCTACATTGTCTAAGCCTACCAGCTGTATAGTGACACAGTTTGCTTCCAGACGGATCAAGGGAGAGAGTATCAGTTGTGCTCCAGGATTCCTGTCGATTGGGATCAAATCCATCGGTCAAGGAAAAGAAACCTTGACTGTTCAGAGGCATCTGAGGGGAGTTTGCTGTTCCCGAGGGAACAACGTCTAGCAGACTACAGCAAGCAAAGCCTGCTGAAGTATTACGGCTCAGCTACAGTTAAATTCTCTTTTCAAGTGAAAATATAATAAAAACAAACTCCAAATCCAACCATAAAAATGTTTCACACAGTAAACATTGGACCTGCATTCAGAAACAGTTTCACCCTGCACTTCTTCACCATTTCTATTAGCACAGTCCCTTGCCATGGGACTGGAGGTGTTCAGTGCAGGAACTCCTGGACAGGTTTCTTCCTTTGAATAGAGGTTCTGCACCCGTTTTCAAGTAGAGCAATTCAGTATATGACAAAGGGTAAATGGTAAAGAAATTATAGTATTTCTGCCTATTAACAGCTACTCCAAAACATGAAGAAAAGGCTGTAAATTTGAACTTAAATCTTCCAAGTGGAAACACGCTGTTTTATCACTGAACCACTAGTTTAGCTTCCCTTGTAATGAATTCACTTCTGAGACTTTGAGAATAAAGATACACATATTGGATACACCGCTCTCTCTTTATTAAGCAAAAAAGGTCTTGTTTCAGCCTTAATTGTATTTCCCTCAAACAGCAGGAAGAAATAATTCATACCTAATCCAAATATCCTTTAATCCTGAAATTAAGAGTTCAAAATCCAGGCAAAATATTTTAGTGTTGACTGGTGATCTACTACAACTGCAACCACAATCTGCCTTCACAAAGACGCAGGGGACAAAAATCCAAATTAATAATCCATTTCCAGCCTTTTTAAATCCAAGTTGTTCTTATTATGAAAACGAATGCATTCTAACATAACTGCATGCACTACTTCCATTGGTACAATAGCACAGGTAAAGCATTACAAATCAGTAGTCAGGAACTTTCTTCCTGAGAGGAACAATAGGATATAGCTTTACATCTTAAGAATGGGTACATCTTTGTTCTGAGGGAGAATGAAGCTGAAGGAAAAAACAAAGGAAATACAGCCAAAAACCCCACAAAATAAACAAACAAAAAACCAAGATCCCCCTCAAACCCAAACAAACCAAAACCAATATCCCCACCTCTCAAAAAAAAAAAAAGAAAAATTGTATCTAGCTCTCAGTGCATTGTGAGGTGCAAATCCCCAGGAGACATATTACCCCCATGGTGTAAACTATATAACAGTTGCTACCACTCACATTTTATGTGATAGAGTTTCCATTATATCACTCCAGTAAGGACTGCCCCATCTAGCAGATGCTGAGTAAGCACTTCAGCAAAGAGCTGTCACTGTGCTGCCTGTGGCTACATTCCTAGCGAAGGCAAAGCTGGCTCACCTCAAGATAAACTGAGAATGTCTACTTAAGCTGCAGGATCTACACTGAGGTGGCCTGTCACAGTATGCAGTTGCTAGACAAGTGGAATGATAGATCTGGGGGCTGACATGGTTAGCAGAGAAAAGGCGTGAATACTACCTTGGCTCTGAAGAGGATAGAGGGACAGTCACATCAGGAAAGACTCCATACACCTAACACTGACATCTGATTTCCCTGCTAATCTTTGAAAGCCACAAGCGTTGCAGTCAATGTTTTCCACCCCTTCCTGTCTGGTACCTGCTCACAAAAAAAGAATCTAAGCTGGAAAACCTACAATGAATTTTTACGACTATTTGAAGCATCCCATCTTCTCCCACTCTCCCCTGCTCCCATGGAGCTATTCTAATTAGACAGAATTAACTTACCTGACCATGAGTGGTTGCTTTCATCAGTTCATACATGACTGAATAGTTTATTTCAAGGCACATGTGCTCTAAATACCCTTCCAGGCTATCCAGCACTGTAAAAAGGAATTAAGTTTCACTGAAGCCAATGAGCACCCCATTTACTTAGTAGAAACTTCAGTTTCTACCACCTTCCTGGAACATTTTTGTCTTGAGATGCCAAGTGTAGAGAACCCATTCTCACCACCATTGACTCAGCCAGGATGAGAGACAGTGTCAGTACACATCTTATAACAGAGGGTTTCTGGTTGCTTGAAAAAAAATAAGCAAGTAGGCATTTCTATAGCTGTTTATCTTATTTTCTCTCTCAGGCATCATAGATATAAAAGCAGCAGAAGAAAGTGGAAAAATGTCATCACTGTTTGAACACCATGCAGAAAGAAAGCAGAAAATACAACTTTTTACTATACTCATCAGTTTGAATGAAAAGCTGCACATTATTTATGAGACGTGTGAGAAACAATCCATTTGTACTGAAAAACGATAGTCGATCCTAGATATAAATTCTCTGCTGGTCGATAACCACTATCCCCATTCCCTTAGACATGAGAATGACCTGACAGAGCCATAAATTCCCACATTGTCCATCTTTCACAGACAAGCTCCCCGCCCCAGACAGTCTGCAGTGCACCAGACATGACATCGGTGTAAACATTTACTCATTTATTATTTTACGCTGACTGCTTTTCAATTCCCTGACAAAGGACAGGCAAGTAACAATGGTGATATAACCTGGACCAGGTTCAAGACCCAAGCACAGGCTGAACATAGGTTTCAGAAATGGCACAGTGTGCTAGCCCTTCCTAACCCAGCAGTACACTGGAACTCACTAAATATGGATTTTCTTTTAACACAAAACCTTCCATAAATCCATAAGGTTTCGATATACACATGCATGAAACACATTCTCTTACCTACACTTTTCTTTGATAGAAACCAAATGGAAAATTTAGTCTAAACTTTCTGAAAATCTTAATAATGCCTGGCATTGACCCAAAGTCTTTCTGAAGAGCCTGACTGATAATTAGTACATTTCCAATGATTTGCCCCTTTTGGGGCCTGTGTTCTAATGTTTTTTAGCGCTAGCAAATCAGTGCTAGGATTTGTTCTGTGCATTAACGTGCACAGAGTGCTAAGCTACTTATTTGTAATGATACCATTCCTGTAGGAAAGCCTGCCTTGATTGTTAATGATACTTGAGGCTCTTAATCTTAAAACAAGGTGGGAGAGAAACTGCAGGGTATGTCACAGTCTGCAACACATCATTTCCTGAAAATAAAAACCTCACTTAATTCCATTGATAGCACTCAGAATATTACAATAGGCATTTAATTTTCTAAACAAATTGCGTTTTAAGAAGCTGGAGCAATCACTTAAATTACACTATTTTCATTGTTTATTTTTGTTGTTGTTTTAAGCTAGGACCTATTCAAAAGTGAATTATTTGAAAAGAATAATTTGAAGAAACTTGCTCTTGCTTTCCACTACTCTCACATCAATTTATTTTTTAAAAAAATTAGCAGCACAAATAAAAAAGGATAGTAATATGTTATTTCTTTTCCAGACTAAACCTTAAAGACTGCTGTAGGATCAGCATTACTGCACTGCTATGTAACAGTGCACACTGTTGATACATTAATTAGTTTATTGACTGAAGTTTTACAACTTTTCATTCAGCCCAATGTGTCCTTCTTGTGAACTCACCCAAAAAATTACCAGGTTCAATAGCCTAAATTATATTCATTAATATTATAATAGATATACACAATAAAAACCAACACAACTATTACCTTCACACAAAGTAGTGCTATTGACTTCAGTAAGACTGATTTTGCATACCAAAAAAAATGTGCACACAATAAAAACCTTGAATATCCTTGTAAAGCTTCTGAGCATCACAAACTATAATAAAATAAACTGGAAGAATAAGAGTGTAATGCTTATTCACATTGTTAAGAAAGTTACGACATACAGAGAATAAAAAAAAGTATGAACTCTAGGCTGACTGGTAAAGTATGATAAAATAATGTCACGTTAGATTGCCCTAGTGCTGTCAAATTTCATAACTTTCATTGCAATTTTAAAAAATATTTTAAAAATATAAATTTCAGAAAAAAAAAACCAAACCAAACCAAACCAAACCAAACAAACAAAAACAAAACAACAACAACAACAACAAAAAAAAAAAAAAAAAAAAAAAAAACAAAAAAAAACCAAACCTGTCTTATCTATCCAGTTTGGAATTCAAATAGAAAGTTAATTTGAAAAATTATCTGTAAAAAATAAATTTCAAGTTTGTCACAATTCAGTTATAGACTTGAGGCTGCATGGAAATTGTGGAAAAGGTTCTGTATCCTTCTAAGTGTCAAGCAATTTAACACAGATATATACACCCACCTGTGGAACCTGAGCATAGCTCTTCCATCGGAAACATTATCCTCATCTTCTAGAGACAAAACGTCAGTTAATATAGAAAGTATTATGTCACAAGATAATTTTATGTTTGGAAGTCAAAATGTATTTATAGACATATATACATATGAGTACTGTTTAGTAAAAACCACAAAGTAGTAAAAAAGCCTCTACACATACACATAACAAAGATGTGAACTCAGCTGATGGGGTAGAAGATAAAAAGCACAGGATGCAGTATTGAAATAAGACACTGAAAGGAGGTCAAGGGACTTAGTGAATCAGCTGCTGACTCATATCAAACTCAGTCCTAATCACACTGAATGAAAATTGCTGTTTGTAAATGGCTGGAAAAGGCTCTAAGCCACAAACTCATTCTGGACCTAGTATACTACTTACAAAAACGAGAGAACATATTAACATGCCCTACCCAACTCACTGAATTCTCTAACTGCAAGTTATATAAAATCATCCTGCATTTTCATTCACATTAATTGCCAGTCTATCTCTAAATAAAGATGTAATTACATTCCAAATAAAATACATAAAATCCACTTTTAATTTAGTGGTTTAGAAGTCAGGTAAATAACTAAGGTAAATAACCTTGTTACTTCGAATTCCTGTCAGAGAGCTGCCTGCCCTTATGAAATGACTGGAGTGCACAGGGAGGTAGAAGGAGTTTGGTATTTTAGGTTTTGTTCCAATCTTAAAAAAGGTCAGATCCAGTGAGAGCATAACTCTGAGAAAATTTCCCTAAATCCAGCATTTATGGAAAGAGAGATATCCACATGCATCCTCTACAGTCCTATTCTTAGAATATTCATGTACCCATACACTATGATGTGTTAAGGTTTCGTCATAAGCACTTTTGGACCCAGTTACTCACCTGTAGCTGTCATTATCCTAGATATTTCCTTACTGTCTATACAGTCATTGTTCCCAAAGTGCATTATGTTAGGTACATCAAAACTATTGCATGTCAAAATATCTAAATGCCACAAGCTGAAAACACCTTCCAAGTTATCATGCTTGTTATTGCGGTTGTCAGACATGGCTGGTTGCTCCCCATTAACTCATACACTGTACACAGCACCAAACTGGTTATCACAGAATTTGGATTTTTGAGGATAAATGCCAAGATAATACCGTGACGCCATCTCAAACTTTCAGATGCAAATCCATTTATCAAAAAAAAAAAAAAAATCCTTCAGCAGTCAGTTCCCTGGGGGAAATGTGAAAACCCCCAAAACAGTGGCATTGGTTTAAAGTCTGGCCATATTCTCCACCATCTACAACAAACCCATTTGATGGTAAGGCAGGGTCTCCAAATGTGGCGGCTGCTGTCTCGGTAACTATCAGAGTCAGTTATTCATACTGCTTGTTATCAGGCTAAAAGTTCCTGAGGCTTTACCGGCTGGAAATTCTTGCATAACATCTCTAATAAGTACCTTTTTTTTTTGACTATAACTAGACTTCATTCAGCAAGTTTGGAAGTAAACCTGCCCATTCTCTTTCTTTCAGGTGATCTCTACAAGCAATGTAAACTAAGGTTTTTTTTCCTTTTTATCTGCTTTTGTTTTTCCTCTAGACTGAGCTATATCAGAAATTAAATCAGAAAACCAGATACATAACATGGAAAAAACTCTCAATGTATCAGAAATAAGAAAAGACTACAGACAAATCTCTATTGCCTGCTTGTCTCTTCCTCATGCTTTCCTCTCAGATCAGCTAACTTTCAATAGCGTGCCTATTACAAAAATGCCATAGAAGTGACTGTTCCTTAGGGAAGAAAAATAATGTAAAAAGAAACAGAGCAGCCTTTTCCTCTATCCCTCCTACAACTGGCTCCACCTCTGTTCCCTGCTCTGCTCAGCAAAATTCGGGTCTCTGTTGTGTGGCAAGTCTCATCCCTTTCTTTAACTTTCCTTTTCCCTCTCACCTCCTACCCAATTTCCAGCTGCTCCCAGAAAAGGGGTTGTAAACACTCTCTTTGCAGATATACACCTGAGAAAAAAAATGCAGAGGCCAGATCAATGCAAAACATGAATCTTGTTGTAATCTTTTTAAAGAAACATACTATGGTGAATTGCAACACAGAAGTAAAATAGAAATATTCTAAGGACTTCTTAAAGAAAATTTAGTCTGTGTAAAGACTCTTCCAGATTTTTATTTTTCTTCACAGTACTTTTTACATTACCATTTAGTACACTGACTCCATCAAATAATTTGCTCTAAATCTCCTACTAAACATGGCACTAAATTCAAAGATCTACAAGATCACATTCTATTAAGTTATGGAGAAAATGAATTTCAACTTCTTTTGGTTTTTTGGTTTGGGTTTGTTTTTTTTGTTTGTTTGTTTTGTTACCCTAATTTAGTTCTTCTGGGGTTTTGATCTGTTCAGCTGGTTTTCTGAGATGTCCTTAAGTGCATGCGTAACACCAGTTTTGTAGTGGCTAATTAAATATTTTTTAATCAAGATAATCACAAACCAATTGGATAAAATATCTAAGATCTTCCATACTTGCATTGAATTGTGCTGTTCAAAAAGAACTGTTGGCACCTACAGTATCAAAACCTCTGTACCACAGACAAAGTACAGCAGATCCATTTCAGCTGTTGTCTTGCACAGTGTAAAGCACTGCCAGAAACATCCACAGACTCACTGTCGCTGATGGGTACTACCCAGGAGAATTGAAGGCAGTTTGTACATCACCCAGCAGACCAGGAGATCTTCACATTAGTCCAACGTACTATGAAAAGGGAATTTCAGTCTATAACAATGAGAATATGCACATATCTGTGAAATCGTCAGGTTTATCAATTTAATCTCATTTTCCTTGGCGTAGTCAATTTGGTTCAATTAATTACTTTTATTGCATAGTATAAGTCTAAAAAGTGCTCTCTATTGGGCAACATCCTAAAATAAATGTTGGGTGTAGCTGTTGCTGACAATTTAACATGAACCATTTTCCATTAAATACTACAGCTAGCAAACAGTTTCAAAAGTTTAGAATTCATTATCCAAATTGTATTTTCATACATGTGAGCTGTTTAAGAAACTATGCAATTCATTCGCCAATTAATTTTTATAGTGACGAATGCAACTGATCATGGAAGTAGCACTATATAAAATTAGCCCACATCCCTCTGAAGCTCCTTCACAGTGCCACTTTCCTAAGGACTAGGATAAGTTTATCTGCTCTGGTGCATACTCCTCAGGAATACTGAGCCAGTGATACTGGCACTACTACTGATGCACTATTACTGATACTGAAAATACAATCTGAAATTACGTTACTTCTGCAAGTGACACAATGTCCTGTCCTAAAACCTTGATTTATGAGATATTGGTATGAACTGCTTCATGACTTGAACTATTTGGCCTTATTAAAAACAAAAAAACAATAACAAACAGCAAAAATACCTTCCCCCTCCAAAAAACCAAACCAAACCAAAAACCACCAAACAAAAAAATCCCAACAAAACAAAACAAGCAAAAAACCCCCAAACCACAACATCAAAATTCACCAGTTAAATATTAAGATGTTTTAACCTGTTTACTATGGGGAGGCTTTCTTTAAGGTCAGTATGATTTAGCTCCAGAATTCAAACGTAATTATACCTCTACAGGAGACCCAATGTTTTCTTAGGAAAAGCAAATATAGTTTTCCAGCAAAACACAGAAATATTTTGTTCCCATTATTATTTCAAAACAATTTAGTTGAATAAATAAAGCAGGTCTAATTCAAATATGCTGTATTTGATCATGAAAATAAAAACATGGGGGTTTGGAAAGACAACAAGCTTAATAATTTTTATTAGTGCTTCATAACAGTCAATTTCTGTATACATTGCCTTGCAAAGATTTGGTGGTACCTTAACTGAATTTGATAAACATCAGGGAAAGAGACCTCAAAGGCTCTCAAAGCTAGTCAGAAAAAAAAATAAAATTACATCTAGAAATATCGTAAAACATTTATCAGCAAACTGTTCATTTTCATTTTTCTCTGGAGATAGGGAAACTTTGATAAATTCAAATAAAACAGATTGAGTTTAGGGAATGAACACTAAATGCTTACCCATGTTATCTTCTCTATCAGTTATCAGGAACTGCATTTTGGAAGATTAAAAAAGCCCTCCTTTCTCTCCTTCTCTCACATCTTCCCCCCTTCACACCACATTGTCACATATGCACTCCTAGTAACTGAAGCAAGCAAAAATCTCTAGCTAAAAACAGTAACACACAATTTCAAATGTTTGTGGTGCTGAGGTTACACTTCATTACTAATCAAAAATTTTCAGAGTTTATTCAGAACTTCTGCATAAAAAGCTGATTTCATCTAAAGTGTAATCCTATTTTGTAAATTGCATTCATAAACAGTACAGAACACTTCTGCATTTTCAGTATGCCACAGGATTCACAATCAAATTTTCCAAATTTACAAGTCAATAGACAGTCTTTCAATCTATCTGGTCTTTGCAGACTCAGCATGCTACTTCTAAGCCAAGCTGTTGTCCTTCTGGCTTCGCACATTGCTGCCAGCACTAAACATTAGGCAGACCAAATTCCTTGCTCAGTAGACACAGCACAGAGGACTCGGGCGTGCTGGACACTCCCAGATGAACAGATACTTCGTGTGGTAAGTTAAGGGCAGCTTCATACTGCAGTACAAAGCAGCACCAAATCAATTTACTCATAGTGCCTTCCTATCATGTTCCTATGTGCTACCAGTTTTAGAAACATAGCAGTGTCTATAGGTCCCACAGCCCTTATAAAAAATATGCTCTGGAAATACATTATTAACATCCTGAAAGATGAATGAACTACAAGACCATCCACTTTGTTCTTCCACAACTGTCTCAGTTCTACAGGGTTAACAACAGAATTAAAGAGGGGAAAAACTACAAACAAACAAACAAAAACAATCAACAACCTAAAAAACCCAACAAAAGAAAACAAAAAAATCCCCACAAAAAAACCCAAGCCCCCAAAATCACAACAGCAAAGAAAAAAAAACACAAACAGCCCCCCCTTTTAATATGCGATTTCCTTTTTTCAAATGAAAGATGCAAAAGCAATCATAAAAGAAAACAGAGCATGTAATAAAAGTTTCATAAAATCTGTTTTTCAGAGTAATGCTGTGCTTCAAATATCATCCTTCCTCCACTAACCACTTCATTTCTAAGAAAAATTTGAATGAGATGACAAGATGTCATTGCTTGCAACCACAAAAAGGAACTGAACACAGAAACTCCAGAAGGTCAAAGGAACTGAACACAGAAACTCCAGAAGGTCTTCTGCAGTCTTAAGTTCCCCACATGCTCTAAATATGCATGTTGCCTTTTATCTATACTTGCCCCACAAACCGTCATCCCGGATACCTGCAGCTCTATTACCAGGAGAAAACATCTACATTATCACTAAGGATTTGCTACTGGATCAATTCTGTAGGTGTTGTAAATCAGCATGGCTTCAGTAACTTCAGCTAAGTGATGATGATTTACAACGCCCTGAGGATCTGGCCCTCTGTCCTTATTACTTCATTAATCTGCATATTCCCGCAAGGTACACTAATCTTTTTTCTAAAGTACTTTCACTTCAACCCACCTGTTAAAAGTCTGATGTGGATTTATACAGAGTTCATACCATACTTTCTTACTTATTTTTGAAGAAGCATTGCCCTGAATCTGTCCATGGTCCATAAATGATCTATATGGATGACTGAATCAAGCCTGAGCTAGTGCTTTCGGCAGGTATGAATTCAATTTCGCAAGACCAATCCATTAGAATCTAAACACTATTAATAGAGTGGAGAGGTAGAAACACATTTTTTCTGTCCCAGAGAATAAGAAGCTGGACACTTCTGGTAGGAAGGTATTTGATCAGGTCTGTCAGAGCCAGAGGACCATGGTGAATACCTTCTCATAATAACGAGTAGCTCATTCCCAGGAGAAGAGAAAGTTGGTGTTGGGAAGCATGTTTTATCATATTCCTTCAAGATGTCACTGAAGCTAAGAGCTCAGCTGGATTCAAAGGAGGTTTAGGCATTTATATGCATAACAAGACCATCAAATGCTATACTGGACAGTATATATTCTTTTTTTATAAGAAAATAAGCTTTCCAGTGCATAACTGCTATTAGAAATGTGGGCTAGAAACAGGTTCATTGGAAATGTTGCTATATTTCCATTTTTGAGCTTTTCGTTGTTCACTGAATTTGCCTCTGACACTGCCTATTGTTAAAAAAAAGAGACCCTGAGGGACTATCACTCCGATCTTCCCTGGCATGGCCTGAAAATCAACTAATTCAGTCAGTAAACGAAAACCTAACTATCTGCTACATTTTATTTGGAAACTAATTTTTTTAAAAAAGTGTTTGTTGATCCCCACTTTAAAGTAAGGCACTGATAACCCCCATCAAATCTATTATGTGGGCATTTAAACACCTCCAGAGTCCTCTGAAAGTAGCACTAGCATAGAAGAAATAATTTAGATGGAGTTGGAAGAGCAATTTTGTCTGCCTATAACCTGATGTCTTTCTAAAAGCAAATGTCTTCAAAGCATTCTCTGCAGAAATATGCAATGATTATCCTTAACAAGTCAGCATTTTTCAAATGTTACAGTACTGTAGATCTGAAATGGTATTTTTCATAAACCTAAAATAGAATGAACTGAGACCCCATATACCATACTTTATTAACAAGCTTGGCCTTTTAAATAGCATGTCCAACCATAAGAGGTGTTTAAGGAGGGATACAAGATCCATACCCTAAATGAATGACTATTAACACTGATTTCTAGAAGGTTATAATTACATCAGGCTGAAAGCACTACAGGAAATAAAAAATCTACTTTGGATAGGCAAAAGAAGGACCCTCAGTCCATAGCAGCAAAGGCTTCCTGCTCAGATCTTTGCACTCTGCCCAACGCAGAAAGGTGTTGGGCAGAGTGCAAGGAACAGGATTTGTCACTCCCAAATTCATAGAAATAACTAGCTCCAAGAGTAGGAGAGTTAAAGGTGACCACACCACACTGTAATTGAGCTAATTTTAATTTTGTATGAGTTACATACCTAGGGAATGGGAATGAACTGAGTGTGCAAATTAAATAGAACTCGCACCCTGCTGATTTCTGAAGAGTTATTTCATTGCACTTTAACAGGTAAGGAAATACAACCTCTTAGTCATTCCCTCTTCAAAATTTATTTTAGGTGACAAAGGGATATCTTACACATCAAGTAAAATTCTCCTCAATAATAAGGACTACTGTAGTCAATGCTGCCTGCCTTCTGTAGCATCAGGAGACATTTTAAAAGGCCGCTAATTCACGTAAGCATTTGCATATTATTATTTTTCACTGCAGTGTTTGCAGTGTTATTGCTAACGTCATAAAATAAAGTCAAAAACATACTAAACAAATTACTATACTCTGCCATTTGTCTATATGGAGCCATCAGTAAGATACTACTTTTAATAATTTTTCCTACAGTTTCTGTGAGAGAGAATAGTTGCTAAATGTTCAGATTTCCCCCTATATATTTCCGGCTTCATAGATTTGCTGTTGCTATTCTTTCTATGCACTTATTGTACATCAAGAACAAATTTCATTATCAGATCTCTTCCGAATGTTTATCTTCAGCCAAGCCACCCACCAATGCTCCTCCCACCCTTTAGAAAATATTATTTCTTGGGGTTTAGTGACTGATCTGTAGGCCCGCACGCACTGAGTTTGAATCTCTCACTATGTTTCAGGTATGATTTCATTGAAACTGCATGGGTATTCAAAGAATAAATATTAAGTGGATTTCAGTCACAGCAATATCAAGACCTTTGTTAGACTAAAGGAAAGTGCATGAGGCAAATAAATGGGTGAGCCACTTAAAATGTCAATCTAGGATTTCCATGCTGTAATCCCTCTTCCTATCTCCTTTCTTCTCTCCTACTTCAAAATCTTGTTACATCTTCTGTCTTACCAAAAAAAAAAAAAAGAAAACAAAAATTGCTACCTGATTCTCTTCTAGCTACAATAATCTCATTTTCCTACTACATTTCCTATCTCCGCAGTCCCAGGCTTCTTATCTGAAGTCACTACATACTTCACTAGTAAGCTATCGCTGCTCATCACCAGCTGTGAATCACAAGCTAACTGCAGAAACTTATTACGGACCTATTACTGGCAGGAAGCAGTAACTGCTTTCTGCAGCTCCTTGCCCCAGAATAAGAGCCTACACAGAATATACCCTGCTGGTGAGCTGCTATGCAATAAGTGTAATTTGCATTCATTGATCAGTGCCCATTGCTTCTCAGTGATGACCATTCATCACCGGGAGAAAAAGGTCACTGCCAGCCACTGACTGGCAACTGCTCTGTGCAGAAATAGGTCACCAATGTCTCCTATCACAGGCTAAGTAGTCACAGGTTGCCCAGAGAGGTGGTGGATGCCCCATCCCTGGAAACATTCAGGGTCAGGTTGGACGGGATTCTGAGAAATGTCATCTAGTTGAAGATGCCCCTCCCTGCTCATTGCAGGGGGTTGGACTAGATGATCTTTAAAGGTCCCTTCCAACCCAAACTATTCTATGATTCTATTATTGTGAGTCCAAATTTGAAAATGGCAAATATTGCAATAACAGCAGTTGGCACTGACGGGTTGCAGGGCAACTTCTGCCAGGATAGACATTGACATTAATAGTAACTATTAATCAGCTACTGCCCAAACTGGAAACAGGCTACTATCAGTTAATGATAAGCAGTACATGTCCTAAATATATGGAGCCCTCACTAATCAAAGCTGAATAATTAACGCTTGTAGCAATAGAGGTTTACTAGCTCTTCATCTCTTTTTATCATCTTATGATGTCCAAGTTTTTCTCTTTACATTTTGCTACAATATCCTCACATCCTCTGTCTATAGTTTAGTAGCGCAACATAATATTTCAGCTTCATTATCTTTCTATCTTCAAGAACCATAACAGCTGCATTTCCCAAAACCTTCTCCTTTCTTTCCACCTTCATATGAGTACCCAGCCTATGCTCTCTCTAGAAGTTGTTCAGCAAACACACTAGGGCAGCAGCCACAGCCAATTGCTGCCCAGGCAACGTTTACATGCTACATTGCTGTCTGCAAACTTGAGAGATGGTAGTCTTGGTTTAGGTCAAGAACGAGAAAGGCTAATGAAATGCCTTGATGTGTCACATGAAGTATTGGTTGACAGGGGTTGATTTAGATTTGTAGTCTTTCCTAAGATTGTTTTCTTTAGAATCTATATTACAATAGATGTGGTTGTGTGGGGTCCCCCACCCTGTCCTTGTTTTTCAGGTTATATCACCGATTTTTTGACAAGGTCCTGTCTAAGCAGAATTACTTAAAAAGAACTGGTAAGACAAGATCTTAAGTCAGGTTCTGAAGTTCTGAAAAAATGAATGCCCCAAACTCCTACTGTTGTGGATCTCACATAGTATGTTCTTCTCCAGCATTTTTACTTCAAACATTTTACTGAGGTCATCAGCTTGGTTCGTATTTTACAAATGTACAAAATGGATAATGAAATGAATGGATGCTCAGTAAGATAGTTTCAGAGCCAAGAACGAATAACAGTGCTTTGAATCCCTGTCCAGAGTACTGTGTGTGCAATAATAAAGAGCTGTGGAGACGGCTGTGAAACGACAGAATCACCCCAGTTCAAGTGATTATATAGAAAAGTTTGAAGAGAAGTGGAAAATCAGGCCCTGGGTGAGACATAAAGCAAGCAGACAAACCAAATGTACCTTCCTCCTTTATTAACTTTCTTAATGAGGTTATCTCTGACTACCAGGAACTCCAACGAGACCAACAACCATCTATTTTAAATGCCAAGCAAATGCCTGTTAAGCAACAGACTCCCTCTTTGTAGGGCTAATGTTTGTGAATCCTAATAGTAACTGGCAAGACTTCCCCATCTGGACTCTTTTTTTTTTTTTTTTTTACTTTGGATTTTGAGTATGTGACAAAGCCCACTGAAAGGTTTTGCCTTTACAAACAGAGCTATATGTTTTTTAAAATGGGCAAACTGCATTGTAATAACACATGTGGAAAGAGCAAAATGCAATTTCTTTTTATTATTCCTATTATTGCATTCCCCTACACAATGGCACCCTCTTCAGAGACATCATCTGCAGCATAATATTGATTTAATGTGCCACTTCATATGCCTGCCACGTCCTCAGATTAAAGATTTAAATTAATATGACAAGTGAAACACTAAGAAATTCAACAAATCACCAGATAGGCTTATCCACACAGGGTAGATTTTATACTAAAAAAAAATCCCCAAACAAACAAACCCCACCCCAGCAGCCACATCTTAGGCCAGATTTAATTTGCTTGATTGATCTTGAGATCTTTGAGTGCAAATTCATTATTCTCTTATTAACTATTATCATTGATGGAATTTATAAGGGACCTATAAACCTATTAAACTGGTCTTAAATGTTGCAATTCATTTATTGAACAGACTAGCAATGAAAAATTAATTATTAAACAACCACCACAGAAAAACATCAGTGGCCTTGTCACCTCAGAGCTAGATGGATAGCACGTTACCTTCTGGAGAGTGGGGCCCTGCAACACTCAAATATAAACCTTGGAAGGATAATGCTGAGTATGTCACAGCATAAGTCACATTTTTAATTTAATGTTTTATTAAATGTTAGATAGAATACATTTATCCGAGCCTCACAGACTCTGTCTTAATAAATGAATTGGCACTCTTTCAGATGTAAAAAATGGTCACAGCTTCTCAAGGGCATCGGAAACCCTGAAGCATGAGACGCCAGTAAATACAAAAAGCAAAGGCAGTATGGACAGTGATATATTTGCAAGCACTGCGGGTGAGCCAACACTTTCAAACTGCTGAGGCTAACAAAACAAGGGCAGTGAACTCCCAAAATGGTAAAAGCACCTGCAGTAAGAAGCTGTGCTTGAGTGCTGTTGCACAAACATGTCCACTACTGAGAAAAAGTGGGAAGGGTGTGGGTTTATCACCCTCCTGCTACTGTATTTCAAGATATGTTTGTATGTTTAAAATTTCATGAGTGGTATTAATAATTTATTTTTCTCCTGTCCTTTAATTTTCTAAGACTAGACTTTGAAAACAACAGGCAGGGGGAAGATATATTCTCTCCCTCCTCTGCAGTTATCTACAGAACGTTCACTTGTGTTTCCCTGTAGAACTGCTATCATTAGTAACACTTAATTTGGCTAGGAAAAATGGTTGCAAGTTCCTAAGTCAAAACCAATATGCCCCTGTCCTGACACATCTCTCCAGTGACATCCTAAGATTTCTGCAAGCGGCTCCATTTCAAAAACACTTGGCTTGCATAAGGCAGGACATCTCAACACTAACACGCAAGCAAAGAAAGCTTTCACGGCATAGTTGAGCTGCACCATGTATTTCCACAGGCACTAAACTAAATGATTGTAAATAACTGCTAAAATGGCCAGAAAACTGTCCTTCCTCATATTGTCAAATAAAAAGAAAAATGCTTGGCATGCTTTTTTCCCACAACTCTAAACTGTTGGTGCTCAACAGCTGTCCATCTCACACTGCCACATGTTACACTGTTAGTCAGCACATGAAAACAGGTTCCAATAAGGAACATGCAAAACCACAGAATGCAACGAATTCTGCTAAAATCATCTTCTCCTGCAGTCTCTGCTGCTTGAATTCATGCAGCTGGCATCCTCTTGCTGAATGCACACAAGCGTTTGAACAGGAAGGTAAAAAGGAAGAGAAACTTCCTTGGAGTTTGGTATTTTTCCAGAAAGCCAGGAAGCAAATTCTCAGCATATAAACAATATAAAGGGAAGTGAATAACAAAACAAACCACACAATTGTGCTGATAAGTTCTAAATATATGATATTCTTGATCTAACTACATGACACTTGCACCCTACTTATGAGTTCTACAGTTGATGTGAGCGGAAATTAGAAGGACTTTATTCATCAAAAAAGTGAAATGTGACTTCACACAGACATATGGTTGCATGGAAACACAAGCAGTGAGATGAAATTGCTACCAGTAAAAATTACAGAAACCCAAAGCTGAGCTACACTATATTTAATCCTATCTGTCTTTAGTTGACCCAATGAAATATATTATAGCCTCAGATGAGTAGTCACAATTTGTAACAGAAACTACATATTTATAGGGAAACTCAATTTTTGTATTTAAACATGAAGGAAAAGGTATGAAACAAAAATGTCTTTTTTTCTCTTTTATTCCATGAGATAATAACTTAGACATTAGTGATCTTTCCTGAAGTGTACATCACTGGATCCAAGAACAGAAGCTGGTTTTGAAACTATCATGCTATGTATTTATATGAAGAATACATTAGGTTCAAGGGATAAATGAGATAAATAATATCCTGAATTTAATTTTGTATATGTTTTGCCTGGGATAGAATTAATTTTCTTCATAGTAGCCTGTATGGTGCTAGGTTTTGGATTTCTGACCAAAACACTGTTAATTACACCCAGTTGTCTTTCTGAGCACTGTTTGCACAAGCTCAAGACCTTCTCTGCTTCTCACCTCACCCCACCAAGAAGGCTGGGGTGCACA
The DNA here is from genome assembly GCF_003984885.1 of Neopelma chrysocephalum. Taxonomy (NCBI): domain Eukaryota; kingdom Metazoa; phylum Chordata; class Aves; order Passeriformes; family Pipridae; genus Neopelma; species Neopelma chrysocephalum. The sequence goes on along the minus strand of NW_020897994.1, from coordinate 243,266 downwards.
AGAAGTTGGGAGGGGACACAGCAGGGAAAGTCGACCCCAACTGGTCAAAAGGATATTCCATACCATTTGATGTCATGCTCAGCATATAAAGCTGTGGGAAGAAGAGGAAAGGGGAGGACATTCAGAGGGGTGGTGTTTGTCTTCCTAAGTCCCATGTTACCCATGACGGAGCCCACTCTCCTGGAGATGGCTGAACACCTGCCTGCCTACAGGAAGTGGTGAATGAATTCCTTGTTTTGCTTTGCTTGTGTGTGCAGCTTTTGCTTTACCTATTAACCTGTCTTTATCTTAACCTACAAGTTTTCTCACTTTAACCCTTCTGATTCACTTCCCCATCCCACTGTGGGGGAGTGAGCAAGCGGCTGTGTGGGGTTGAGCTGCCTGCTAGGATTAGACCATACCTAACTTTTAACTATTCTGGTAACAGGTAAACCACTTTAATTTTATTTTATTTTAATACAACATCTATTTTTGTTTCACAAGTGTTTTTTTCATTATTGTTTATTTCCAAATAACCTTCAGTGAGGGGAAGAAAGACAGAGTCAGTTTTAAGGAGAGTTTAAACACAGTTTCAGTTACTAAGGGAAGCCAATTGCTTTAGCACATTCTAAGAAACTACTGCATTTTGACTGCATTTTTTAAGTACACGTCTTTGTAATTCAGACATACAGAAAATGTTAACACTTTTAGGCAAGACTGTGTACATAAACAAGCAAATATGTTTAGTATGAATGTTGCAAGAGAGCAGAAAATCAAGAACAGTATAAGTAGCTCAGAATGTTCCAGCTGAATCTAAACTTAATGTTCTTAGAACATGACTCCATGTTCCATCCAGCCCATATGTCCGGACTTCCCATCTAGGTTTATCAGGACATCAACAAGAGGAGTATGGCAGATGTCTTTCTGTTGCCAAAATACAAAATCTGCATCATGTTGGGAATGTTCTCTGCGACATCTGCAGGGTTGATATGTGCAGTGTTACAGATATATTCAATGTCTGGCTCCTGCTCCGCAGTGAAGAGAAATTTGATAGTGGTGGAATGAAAGGGCTTATCTCTTTATTCCAGAACAAAGAAAATAGTGACTGATTGCAGCAATTGTTACCCAAGGATACATTTTCAATGCAATATAACTGAACAACCTATTAAAATGACCAAAAAAGCATGAAAAGTTGGACAGGGGAAAGACTATAAAGCAATAGGTACAATAATAAGCAAATCTTAAACTTTTTCTAGTGCTTTAACATTTAGGACTTTTTCTAGAACAGTAAAAATCTCAATATTTAGTAGTTATAATGCTCACATAGCTAAATGTGTAACACTATAACTTGTGTTAGTTCACTTTCTGTCTATTAAGACGCAAAATTTATGAGCCTATCTAAAGAAAACTATAGCTATCAGGCATCAAATACAGCCTGTGCTTTTTCTGTAGCTAATCAAAAAAACCCACATATTGTTGAGTAGGATAAATGGCCATATAAATTTATTTCAGTATTTTCAGGCAGAAGGCAACTTGCCTAAATACTTTTCTCCAATGTTACCAAATAAAAGAATGCAAGCTGAAATCAGCAATTCTCTACTGGTAAACAGGTATCCAGCTGAAGCGTTCTACAGAGTAAGATCAAACAGACATAATAACTGGCATGGGATGCTAAATTGCATCCAAAATATAATACATACAGAGCTATTATGTCTTCAACAAATGGTCCGGGTCAAATCTAACCCCAAACCTAAAATACCATACAATTTAAGAAATCCACATACCGTCAAGAATGTATTGCTCTAGTCCAATATAGTGTACTTCTGTAAAAGGAGCCGCTCTATATAGACTGATATCATACTATCTGTACTATCAGTACTTACAAATGGGAAACCCCAGATCTACAATCTCTGATTCATGTATTAGCTTTACCAAAACTAAGGATATGAACTTTCAAAACTGTATCAACTTAGCCAATTTACAGTGTCAGCAGAACGGAAGTCCATCAAAGAGAACAGCAAGTAAAATAGTGACTCTACCAATTCTTACAGAAGAATTTGCTTCCCATTTTTTCCCAAACAATAATACCTATTTTTTTATTGTGCAATTCCTTTAATGAGCACAATAACAACAGTATCTAATGGCAAGTTTCTCAGAGATACCTGGATCTCAGCATGCCGAATGTTTTTATCCTTCACAACATAAGATAATGGATGGATATGTAGATATAAGGTAGGTATGTAACTAATGGATATGTAATGGATATTCAGGTAAAGGGATAGATATAAAGCATTAGTATGTGTGTGCATATATGTCCATGCATGACGAGAAAGTTTTGTAGCAATCCCACTAAATGCTAGAAAGACTTCTAAATCGATGTTAAATAAAAATTTTTTAAAATTGAAAGTCTGGGATATGTAGGATGTCTATCCTTTAACAACCTTTGGTTTTGAGGATGAAAAATTGAAATTTGCTATCCACTTGTACAGTGACTAATGAGTTAATAAATTTATGGACAGATGAATGCAGAATTCTTGATTTCTCTTTAAAAAGGTGCTTACAGCCTAAAAGAATTATTTTAATACAATACAGAATACAATAAAATACAATAAAACCCATAAATACTGTGAAAGGACTATGTTTTCAAGTGCTATACCCAACGTTTATGAACATAAACGAGACTTTACTGTGGCATGATTACTTGTGAGTATAAACACTTTCTCTTTTACTAAAGGCAAAACTGTAAAAAAAAAAAATTCTTTCCCAAAAGTTGTGTATATTATAAATCCTTTTCCATGTGGAAATTGTGGGGATTATAGATTACAGTCCATGTTAGAGTAAGAAAGAATTATTATCCTTCATGACTTTGCACAGGTAATTTCATTGTTCCTTCTTCCCTTTGCCTTCCTATTCTTCACCTATGAATCCTATTCTTCTTATAAGCTTCTTGAAGAAGGAATTATTTATATCCATACTTTAGTCCTCCAGTATTGACTGGGGACTCCAGGAACAACTGTAATACAGATACAACAAATGTATGTACAGATATTCATAGCTGAAGGTGTCATACCTATGCTATTGTTACAGTTAACTATGAAGATGCTACGTGGTTTGGAGCATGTGCTACATCAAGTAAACTGATCTCCCTTTTGGTAAAAAGCTTCTGACAATTTCTAACAGTTTCTAAAGTTCTCTATAGAGTTACTTCATTTATTGTCCTTATCACTCCACTCCTCCCTTTCTCTCTTCACTTGTCTGATTTCTGTCCCTCTACAACATATTGCTACTGTGGGAGGTATTCACACTGTCTAACTTTAGTCAACTAATTTAGGGCTCTGAATCATCCCCTAAGAGTTCCTCCACCTCATAGAATATGACTATATATGGAATAGGGATTTTTAAACTTAGGTGTTCTAATATGTACTTTCTTCAAATACCCAAAGTAGCTTGGCCTAGGTGGTGTTAATAGTCCACTGTATAAAACACTGCCTGTCAACAGTAAACGAATTTATTACGTGTTCGGGCTGCAGATATTTTTTCACTAGCTTGGCACTTCGCTTTACTTTTTCCACTCCTAGATTTAATGCAGTAAGCATGCTATCTGCAGGTAAGCATAAAAGAAAAGGAAAAAAAAAAGAAAGATTAAATGCATATGGTATTTATTCACAGAATTTGCTAAAATATCAGTAGAATTTAAAAAGTACATGGTTGCTCAATACATTGCAGCATTCAGTCAAGGAGGCTGCAGATTGTAAGACAGTACATCAGTCCCATGGCTAACTATATCTTGACCTTTCTTCTGAGACTGTCAACAAAGGTGCCAATTAGAGTAATGATTAGAGCAACGCATTTTGTGTTGTGCTAAACACAACTGTTACCAAGGGGACAAAGATCATACATTTTGCTTAACACTGGATGCCCGATTGGCTCAATACAGATCTTCAACTGACAACTAGTAAGTCTCCAGATGAGAAGCAAGTAAGTGTACCACTCACATACTTTTCTTTTGATCTCTTGGGACACAGAAAAGCATATATTGTAAATATCTGAATGATTTCCTGGTACATTGTTGATTTTGCTTAGTTTATCATCTCATACACAAATTCAGTCATCTAAGAAATTACTAAATTCCTTTTTGTATCAGGATTTAATGTTAAAAGTATTTGTTTCCATATATCACAACTAACTATGGCAGCCATAAATGATGTGTCCTAATTCAACATATTGAGAGCTGCAAGCTAGCTATTCAAAATTAACTTCTGAAAGTCTCCCCTTTAACCAAGCCATAAGAAAAGGCTTAATCAATGTATCAACTATCAAATTATTTAGTTAAAGAATGGTAAATGAGAGAAAGTGATGAGAGACAGAAAAAGAAGAAAAATTTTTTTCCGTCTCAGTTGCAAAATGAATACATGTAATTCAGATAAAAATTACAGAGGCAAAACAAAAACAAAGTATAGTTGAATATGGACTCTCCACAGCATAAAAACGAAGTATGTTCTGCACTAAGAATAGGGAAATGACTACGGCATAGCTTTATCTTGGAGTTTCATTAATAGGATACATTTTGGTGATCTCATAGACAATACAATATAAAGACCACAAATCTACTTTAAGTGTACAAGAAAATGTTTAGCTGACCTAGGCATACAAAGAATTACTTTGAAAGAAGTCAGGCATTTCTATCCATGGTGTTTTTTTTTTTTTTTTTAAATATATATCTAGCAATTACCAATAATTCATTTTTACCCAAAGTTTAATTAAAATGAGTGGAATTAGTTTTACTCAACGCAACATTGTTTATCCATCCCAATCAGATCTGCTTCCACCATAGCAATTACTGGGAACTGATTCTCTAAGGAGAAGCACAAGGGTATGGAACAATACAAGATGTGTCCTATAGGTTTTCAGTACCAGAAGTATTTCAAACTAACAATCTCAAGACATACACACTGACAATCATGACAAGGCTTCTTACTTGGATTTACCAATTCCTGGGAGGTGGGAAGAACTTATATAACATACTCTATTTTAAACCCCACATTTCTCAGCTAATGTTATGGACAAACTTCAAACATTGGGCTAAAATTTACAAGGCAGTTCAGAGATGTTTGCATGCAAACTAACTACTGCTATATTAAAATTCTTCCTTCACAGTTAGGCATAGGATTAACAAGTTGCTTTGCCAGTTGCCTCCTTTGTAGAGTAAGTACTATGTTGTATGACAGCAAGCTACGATGTAACATTGACATTATGATCAACACTTCTGGCTGTACTTGAAATCTTTAAATTGCTTTCCTAAAACTAGCCTGGGACAAAAGAAAAAAAAAATCCAGTACCTTGAAAATACACATATTTTTTGAAGTTATAAAAATAATTTAATTGAATGGATATATTTTTAAATTAAACTAAAAAGATAGTGCTTTGGGTTTTGGGTTTTTTCTTCTCCCCCTGCCTTTTGTAGCCCTACCTTACTATTGCATGAGTGGCACTGTATGTACCTGCTTAATGAAATATGAAATGGAACCTAAAAATTAAAGGCCAATCTGATTTCACTCTTCAAAAGCAGTGAAATCTGAAATTAAAATAAAAAAGATGAACAAGGAAAAGCAAATAGGACAGTGAAGTCACCATTGCTTTTAAATGACAATGCAGTTAACTTCTACTAAGTTTCACACTAAAGATTTGCCTTTAAAATAAAGATATTATTCATTGAGCAGAAACCCTTTTTACAAAACTACTGAGATAAGTACAACATAAAAGTCGTTAGACTAGAGAACATCTTGAATTTCATTACACTATTTTTTAATATGGTTTTACAACAAATGGTCAGTAAGAGCTTGGGAATATACCACAAAAGTTTGCTATACTGTATTTAATTTTGATAGGAAAAGATTAAATATTTCCACTGATCCATACCAGTTGGGAAAATTCAAAGGAAAGACTCTGATAATTATGTTTTCAAAAGGCAATCCATTCTAGGGATGGACAACATTCTCACCTGCTAGTGTTCATACGTCGTTAATGATACACTAATGTACTTAACACTTAATATGGATGAACAGAATATAGACACCTTGTGCATAGGCAAGATCCGAGTGTCATGTGAAATCTGTGTTAGTATGAAGACAGAAGTTTCTTTTATTAAGATTCAGCTGGGAGAGTATTTTCTTGTCTAACAGATAAATGACATGATATCTTGTATGTTACCTGTCAAATACTTGATTTGATAGATTCTCCATTTCTCAAAGTGGTATTGGTATGGAAAAAAATATCTGAAGTTAATGTAATAATTAATGTATCTGTCCATCTAGCTTTAGTGTTTTCAGTTGTTTTCTTCTGGGAATCATATATAATTCTGCTCTGAGAGTTTTGACTGGATGGTTTGAGGATCACAGTTTGTCTTACACAGACAAGTATAATTAAAAGTGTCAGAAAAGTCAATGTCTCTGAAAAATAGAGTCCCATCATAAAAAAAACCAAACAAACAAACAACCAAACAAACAAAAAAAACCCCACAAAAAAAGTGAAATCCCAATTGATCTGAGAGTGTTCATAAAAAACAGCTTTTCAACAGTATCTTTGTCGTATTCGGATGAAATCTGAGTTCCACTTAAGCAAAAAACCAAAATTCCTGTTGATTTTTACCGATAAGATTTTTACCAATAAGATTTTTACCTTTATGTGATATTGTAAGAAATAAATAGAACAATTGCATATATTTATGTCTCTATGATTGTATACATGTGGGAAAACCCCAGTAAGGGCAGCAAAAATACATTGTCCCAGTTCTTGATTAAGTATAGAACAGGTAAGGAAATATCTTACACATCCATTTCAAAAAGCTAAATTCAGAAAGGTTACCTTTTGTGCCTTGTAATTCTATTAGTTTGCTTAGCCTAAAGAAAATAATCATAATTATAGCAAGGTTTACATAAAATTGAAATGCAGAGTTACTAAAAACACCATGCATGCCTGCTACCAGTAGCTATATAAACTCCCATGACCTGAAACTGATAAATCTTGTCACAGATTTAAGGATGAAACAGGACTTTCCAAAACACAGGCATGTTAGCCAACATCACCCTCTACGGCTTATTCACGCTGTGTTATTTCACTTACACTGTGTTATTTCACTTTCTGTCTTGTACTTTTAAAATAATATCCACTGGTACCACTGCCCAAAAAGAAGTCATTACTGGGGACTAACAGCATGGAGGGAGGGAAAGCATTAAAATATTTGATTTGAAAAATGCAGCATCTCTTATGGATTCTGATATCCCACTAAACTCTGGGAAACATAGGTGGATGCATAGCCTTCTAAGGAAAGTAGAGAATCAAGAAACTAGCCTGAAAAGCATCTTTTCTATGTTTAAATTAATTCTTATATAGGTTCTAGAGAAAAAGAAAAGAAAAAAATCCTGGAAAAAAGAAGTACAGATTCTGCATTGGAGTATTGTAGGGATATGGATTAATTTCAGACAGCATTTTAATATTTAACTATCGTTTATTTATGTATTTTGTCATAGTGGGTTTACATGAAAAATAATGGGCTACTGGCTTTGGTTAAAGAGTAACAGCCTCCTAGAAACATTGAAAAGTATTCTGTGACATTCTCCCAAATGAATAAGCACCATTGAAAAGGCATATATTTCTCTCTTAATACTACCTGAATACACACACATTTCAAGAGATATATTAACCCACAGCAATTGCAAAGCATGGATATTTTCAGTATGAAGCCAGCGGCAGGCACAGTATTGTCACTGTTTTCCATATGCATTGTTTCCACAAAGCTATGCCTGCAATCACTTAATGTTTAGTCATTTTCTCAGGTTTGGCTGGCAAACTGTAAAGACTTGCATAACTTTTTATTAGGTTGCTGCTTATTTTGCAAATACATCGTGAAAAGCATTCAAGTCTAAATTGTTCACTGCAGTGAGCTCATATTTTTGGTATACATTTTTTTCCCTCTAAATTAACTAAATGGCACACAGTACAGTTTCTGTTCTTATAACTTATGCAAAAGTGTAATTACTATAACATTATGTTCATTAATAGGTGTGACTGTACAGTTTGTGTTCTCTGCCTGTCACTTTCTTATGCTGTACAAGCCCTATGGTATTTTAGAGCCTTCCAAAACTAAGGGAAGAGCACCGAGTTTTCTTCCTATTGTTCCTTCAAATAAGAAACTGTATTTTTGATTGTGATATATTATCCTGGTAATTTTTTTGTTGTTATGAATGAAAAAAAAGGTCACAGTGGCAAGTTTTACTGTTACTCTCTTATAATTCAGCATCCTATATTTTACTATATCAAAATACCTTGCTAAAGGAAAAATAATATATATTGTATATATACTCTTATACACACAGCTATGTAAGTGTACATATATATATATAGATATGTGTTTGCATAATTGGTCCACAGATAGCCATGTTATTATGTTCCTTATTCTGCCCTCTAATCTTATCAGGTACCAGTACTAGTTGTCGAGGGGTTACTAGGATTTTCACAGGCTTGTTCAGAAAATAAATACTTGATACTTGTTGTCAACTGCTAACTGTTCTCAACCTGCATTCCACCCAAAATAGTTTGGTTTAGGGTTGGGTAGACTAGAGCATGGAAAATACTGTTTTTCCGTCAAATGAAACTATGGGAATATCATGAGAAGTTCTAGTTGTCTTTATAGTTCCTTTACCAAACAGGTTGGGGTCTGAGTTGCAGATGACTGATCACATTTCCACCAGTACGTTCAGGATCTCTTTTAGTGTCCATTCTGAGTTCAAGGCAGTGGCATGCATCTGTGTAAGGTGTCCCAAGCAGTCAGAGGAGCCTTCTTTGTGCAAGCAATCTTCTTTGTGAAGAAAGGTGGTGAAGTCTGTTGCATACTGTAGGCAGTCAGGGTTGACGAAGCAGACATAGACTCTCTCAGGGAGAGGATGGGGAACACTTGAGAGAAAGAGAGAGAGATACCAGGAAATAAGCAGGCCTAGGGGATGTCAGGACATATAAAGCCTCAAAATAAGTTTGCCTTTCCAACAAGAACTTTAGGAATTCCAAATCTTAAAATATCTTGGTTCATATCAGACTCTGAAAGAAAGTCTTGAAAATTAACATCTGTCTAGACCTTAGCACTAGTTTACTTTTTTCTTATTTTCACACAAAGTCTGAGGTATAAGAAGTAAACTCATATACTCCTGCCTATTTAGATTGATTATATTCCTGTTTTTTAGTATTATCACCAAGACAATGCTAAGAACTGCTATGTTAAAAGCTTTCTCATATCTTAATTTTGAGTGTGTCTGCCCAACATGATGAATGAATTACTTTTCCATCCTCTGTCCATAATTTCCATACTTGTGGTCACAAAGACCACAGTTGTCTCTCAAAGATTTAACTTTAATTGTGAAGGTATCTGGCCCTCAACCTTGTTAGAGTAATTGAATGAATGTGGAAAGATCAATGTTCCTCTCAAGAGGAACATTCGGGATAGGATGCAAAATGAAGCAAAACATTTCTCAAAGATAAAAAAAGTACATGTATTGTCAACTTTCATTATAGCAAAAACTCAAAAGTAGGGTGCTTCAAGGCACCATACAAGGACCAGGTGTTTCAAATATACTAACTGAAGTTAAAAAAATGAGTGAACAGCAATGTAGCAAAATTTACAGTTTACAAGACGGTTCTGCTAACCAAGTCTGAATAAGACAGGAAACTTGAGAGGTAACTGACCAAGGTAAATGAACAGGCCATCTTAAAAGATGTGAAAATAATTTATTTAAATATAAAGGCATATTGGAGAAAGAAACAAACAAACAAAACCCCCAAAAACTAAAATACTCAAACCTGCAACAGATCATTTGTTTTACCAGAAATCTCAATTATGAGCACCAACTTAGGAAAAACATCAGGGTCTCACTGAAGAGCCCTGCTCAATGAGCAGTTGCAGTCAAAAAAGCACATAAAATGTTAACATGCATAAGAAATTAGGTGGGCAATAAAAAAGAAAGAAAATATAACATCACTAAATTAATCAATAATTTTCCCTCCTTTGAAATAGTGTGAAGTACTGGTCACTCCATCACAAAAAGATTAAGAATTAAAGGTATTCAGAAAAGAGCGATTGCAATAATTAGGCATATAGAGAAGGGTTCATATGAAAAGACTAAAAAAAAAGAATGGAACTCAGTGCCACAGGATGTCACTGATGTCAAGACCTTACCAAGATTCAAAGAAGGATTTGGCACTTACAACTCTTATATTCTTGGGAATCTTACGCAGACCAACTGTTAAAAGATTTTGAAAGAGAGATTATGTGTCATGTTTTGTGATTTAAAAGACAGTACATTTAAAAAGAATTTGGAGAAAAGTTCCCTGAAAGTGGAATTTCCCATCTCTGGCTGTTTGATTATTTTGTTCTTTTCTTTGCTTGTTATGTTGGTATTTTCTCTTGAGACATCTGGGCATTCTTGGAGGGAGACTGTGTAATAATGAATCACTATTCTGTTCTAATTACTATTATCATAGCATTAAACCCAGTACCTTCTCATCTCCTATGAAATCTTAGTATTAGGACTTAAGGCTTCCCTTGTGCAGAATAATTGTCCTATGCTCTATTGTATTCCACCCCATTTCAGTTAGCCAACTGGATTTGTCACCCATTGTCAATTAGTATAACCATTGCTGTAAGCTATATAGCTTTGTGCATGTGTTTGGAGCAACTGTGAAATTTTTAGATGCAGAACCAAATACATTTTTGCTGCGACAGCTATACAATTGATTCTGTGTGGCCCAATTGTCTTCCAGCCCTATTTTAACCTCCAGCTATGCTATTGACATCTTGCTTTACATCCTGCAGCTGGAAGACATGAGCAATGTCTCCAAACAAGAGGCACTTTGCTTCTTATGCTTCCTGTTCTCCACAGTTTCCTCACCACATTTTTATCCTTTCTGCTTGCCTTGCTGCTCAGAGATATTCTTCCCCTTTTTCTTCTTAAACAATTTCTAATTCATTAGCTTCTTCTTACCTAGTTTTTCCTAAATGAAGATTTTCAGTGCAAGTAAATAATGATAGGCACAAGCATAGAAGAACTTTTCCTCAGATCAGATCTCTTAAGTGAAAACAGAATCAAAAGGAGAGTGTGAGATACTTGATAGAAGCAGGATCACAGATTTTGAACACTATTCCCAAACAATTCTTCATTCCACTGTTATTAATTTCTTTACATTCTCAAAGCTAGGGGGGACGATGACAGGGAAAAAAACTTTAAGTACCTACCTATCTAGCCAGCTCAAAACCTTCTAAATTCTGTGGGGAGTTGGGTGTAACTAGAAGGTAAATGAAGATATTGGTGGTGGGGGCACATAGAGAAGCTGTGGTTGTAGGGCCAGCTTGGGGGCTGTAACTGCCTTGAACAGAAGCTGAATTGAGACAGTGCTTAGAAACTGGACACTGCAGAGAGCCTGTGAAGGTACCTGACCCAGGGGCAACACCTGAGAGAAGACAGGCAGCCCCAATTGAGCTAAGATGTGACTAGCTACTACATAGAAACGTGGTGTGCTTTGTCTCCTTCTCTTCCCCAACAATTTCCATCACTGGAGGTTTTCAAGATGCAATGTGGCAGGTTGCTAGATAATTTTCTTTTCCACAAAAGGCTAGACCTTTGAATGTCCCTTCCAACCTGGGCTGTAGAAAAAAGTTATGTGCTACCTTTCACATATTGAACTGGTATATCCCACACAATGCTACAAAGCACCAGGTGGATTACACATTTGTGCTGTCTTTGGGACATCCACATTGCACTCACCACATGGTTTAGATATGCCTGACAGTTTACAGTTAGTCTGCAAAACTGTTTTTAGGCTGACTCCAGTCCACAGGACATGCACTGAGCACGTTCCGGCACAAATATGCTTTTGTAGTACAATGCTCAATAGCAAAAGAGGAGGAGTTGGTTAGCAACAATAAGGAATTTAATTTTTTAAAGCCCAGAAGAAATGGATCCTATATTATGTGGGATAATAAAAAGCATGAATATGAGAGGTATTTCTAATCTATGAATATTTACAAACATGAACTCAGAATAATTAGTATGTGTATTGTTCTTCACCTTTAAAATTTTTACTAAGGCTTAATTCTCATTGATTACAATCCCACCACCATGAAACAACGAATTAGCTTTAATTGGAAAGCCACCTATTGTATTTTTTCTTCTTCAGTACTACATAAATGAAAAAAGAATACCCTAACACTGCACACATACTGTACTTCCAGCCATATTTTGGCCATTTTATTTTACTAACAACCACTTAGTTTTAACTTATCTTCTTTCTTGACCATTCATATTGTGAAAAGAAATAGCAGACCATCTGATCAGGAAAAGCAGATTTACCTAAATGATCACTATTTTGCAAAAAAAAGTTTTCACCTAGATGCTCATGTTACCTTTCCAAGTCTGCCAGCCTACTTTTGAAGTCAAGTCCTCCATTCTAAATCTTGTCATCAGTTAAAAAACATGGCCTGAAGTAAAAAAACCATTTTCATATGAAAAATCTACATAATTATTGAAAACTATTCTAACTAATATCTTTTCCCTTTCTTAGCAAAGAAGAATAAAATTCATCCAACTATTAAAATAAAAGATAAAAGATAAAATACTTAATTATGGTTATGGAAAAGTAGGTTTCCCATATTAACCCATCCATGTTACACAAATGCATGCTATCTTCTGGTTTTGCATATTGAAGCTAAACAACATACTGTAATTTTTTCCCTATATCTCATATTAGGCATGTATAGACAAATAAATACACTTCTGTAACCATTAAAACAATCTTCTCATGTTAAAAGTTCAGGTCTATTTAGATTAGGTAGATATATCCATGAAATGAAGTATGGGTGGGATAGATTTTACTATTTTAGGTAAAGAAAGGGCATGCTGTTTTTTTTTGTGTCACTGTATACTTGATAATGAGCTTTGGAAGCAGTACCAGTGAGTACTGCTTCCATTATGGCAATTGTGTTCTTAAAACAGAAAAGAGAAATTGCGGCTATTTTAAAAGACAAAAATTAATGCGCAGAATGTTACAAGATGCCATTCAGCACTTCTAAAAAGGGAACCTCCCAAATCTGGAAATTTCATTTACCCAGTTACAAGTTAAGCTTCAGAACCAAAGACGAAACTAATACATGCTCTTGAAACAAGGGCCTACTGAGTTTCATGCTTTTTGATATATTACAACTCTGTAACACAGACAATCATATTCAATCCTATGCAGAATTCACTCACTTGTTCGTAGCTTTCTCTACACATTATTTGGGATTTGGCATACACTACACTTTATCCTCAATCCAAAAGGGATTTTTTTTCCCTCTTCAGTGTGGGAGATGAGCTATGCTTAATAGTTCTGAATTGGTTTTCCTAAGGCTGAAAAGCGAAAAGCTCCTTTTTTTCTCAGACATTTCAATCAGGAATGGTGTGATTGGAAGACACCAGTGGCAAAGGACAGCTTTTTTATTTTTGATGAGGACATAAGCCACATTTCCATGCAAATAGTTAAGTAATCAGAAAAGCTTAGCCATACCCAATATTGTCTAAACATAAAACTTGTACTTAACATAAGCATATGGTTTATGCATATATGCCTTTAAAAAAGAAATCCCAAAACAAACCATAGGGTCCCAGCAATAGATAATAACAAATTCTCTGCTTCTTCTGTCCTAGCATAAACTTATCTCTAGGTATTACTGCACAGAATCTGATCTGTAACTATTTCCTTTGTCCACATTAAAATTTTCCAGTATTAAAATGTAGGTAATATTAGATTTGTAATGGCTTCTACAAAACCACTCATGTCTCAAAATCAGCCTCTATTCAGGATTTCAAAGTGTCCAGTCCAAGGACCCAGATGTGCAACCTTATCCATATAATCAATACCATGATATCCACTACTTACACGAGTAAATAATTACTTGAGGAAGGTGTTTATAGAATGAGGCCTGAAATTGTGATTTTGTTCTTAGCCACTAATTTATGCACATGTACCTTTTTTTTCTTAATTCTTTTAAATTTAAATTTTTTAATCCTTTTACATTTATCCAGGAAGGTCAGTTTTGTAAGTTCTATGTTTACAAGGGACATTACAGAGTGGTCATCTTATGCTATGCAGTGGACATTTACTACACAGGATATCTCATTTGTTTGTTTTCCCTGATATTAAAATCACTAGTAAGAGGAATTATAAAAATGCAAAGCAATGGCTGGGCCAATAAGACTTTGTTGAACCACTGCTGAGATAGACCTTCTGGATCATTCTTTTCCCTAGTTTATGAAATTCATTGGATTTTCAGTTCATGATAACCAGAGCTCTCTCTTGAACTACTCTTCTTCATTTTCCTCCTAATCTCCAAAACTGGCAAAGTTCAGATTCTATGATCTTAAAGGATCTTTCACACCTAAATGATTCTATGCTTCTGCAAACTTCTGACCTGAGATGAAGGAATAGAGAGTCCTAAACATGTTTTAGTCTGATTTTTAAAACATCTAGATGAGGAGGATAGGGGATACGGGTATTCTGTCCTCCACCCAAGCCCAAAAATAACTGACTCAGAATCACATAGTCGTAAATATTCCAAGGGAATTAATTGGTTAGAATTGTAGGGGTTTTGTATGAAATTATTTAATTTGCACCTGTTATTAAGTTCTGCAATGCCCAAGTGGTAAGATTTAGTGCTAGCACAGGCTGCAATTGCATATAGCATGTCAAAAACCAAAGGATAAACTCTCTGCTGTAAATGAGACAATGCTGAAGAACTGAGAGCTGGCATTTGGCCATACTGAAGACTCATATAGGAAAAATGGGATGGAAAAATAATCAACAGTGGAAAATTTTTGAGAGAGATAACAAAAAGATGGTATGCGTCTTGTCAACCTTGTCTCGCATTCTCCTTAATTTTTATGGCTAAATTAGAAGTAGTATCTGTTACTAAACTGCTCATGCCAGCCAAATTCCAACACAGTTAACTCAAAATAGTGAAAAGCCAATAGGGACACCTTTGTTCCTAACTTTGTACATTTTTAACAAATTTTTCTAGAACAATGGTTAGGATTGTGACTCACGCGTGCTATTTCTCTACGTAATGTCTTGGGCAATTTACAGATTTAGTTTTCATGCAAGTGAGGTATTTGAAGTAATAGATTGGTCCCAATATTCTGCAAACAATCCATAGTTCTTCTAAGATACTTCTCATATGTCCTAATAGGCAGTACTTTGGTTTTGCAACAGCAACTGCCCTATATTAGACTATAATTACTGATTGCCTGAAAAAGGTATGGCTTTACAAAGGACCCAGTGAGGCACCTATTCAACTGAACTCCTTGTTCAATAGGTCTAAATACAACACTATAGCACTCTTACAAGAAAACTTTATCATGGTTCTCTCTGTGCTTTTTAGATATATTCACCAACTTCTAATTTGGAAAATTCTCTTTTTGTTGTACTGGGAATTTAATTTAGCCTACTGGCAAGAAGAAATTAACCAGAGCAATTCCAAGAATCTGAAATAGATAGAACAAATCTCTGAGTGAAAGGATAGAAAGGCTAATGAAATTCATATGTTAGAGAAGGCAGCATGCAAGAAGGCAAACACTGTTAGAAAGTCATTCTTTAGCTTGACAAATATTTATATTTTTCTCCACTTATCTGTAAGCAAGTTATTACTGATAAAGATACCCACTGATACTCATTATTATTTAAAAAATAATAATACAAGAACAATTATAAGGGGAAATTTTATGGAGTAGAATTACAATTTGGACGTTGTTTGGGAAGGTCATTACTTTCTATTTTTAAGAGCGGTTTAACTATACCCAAATATATATGACAATATATTAAACATCCCCCAAGTGACACTGTATGCACTCAAACTGTCATTCTCAAGGTACTCCGATGCCCTCAAAGAAAGTAATAGATAGCATTTTAATAAATGAGCAAGGGACAAAATCACATCTCATTTTGAGGAGACTTTCTACTACGTTACTCTCAACATAGAAGTGGCAGGCACCTTCACCTAGAGGCCATTTTCTATATACTTGCAGACCAAAAGGCTCTACTGGAAATAGCAGCAAGAGCTCTTCCCCGTTCTCATTTAACAGAAAGTTTGTACTGTGTAACCTTCCACTGAGCAGGGGATTCACGAGAGTGAATCCTCTCAGCTTGAGCATGTAAAACTTATTATTACCATAACAGAAATCTCATTTTCTAAGCATACTCTGTCTCTTGCAGAATATACAAGGTTTAAATGCAGATGCAGCCAAAATCTCATTAATGACTCAGATCAAGAGCCACCATTGATCATTAAAACGTAAATACAGTGACTTCTAAATTTTAAAATGACACAGCAGCTGTGCATTTTGGGAAATGACAGAAACTCTGACTATAATGTAACAATCCATGAATATTTTCTTCCTGCTACCTAAGTGTTGCAGAGAATTTTCTAGTTAATACGAAAAGAACGACATAGCCTTTATTTGACATTTTCAAGCTATTTGAAAAAAAAAAAAAGAGAAATATTCCAGGTTTTTCTTGATGTCTGTCATATGCTACTTTCTTGATGTGTATGTAGTTTGCTTTTCCTCTGAAAAGAGTTGCTTTAAAAGAAACTTGGAAAGCTTCTCCCTTTATTTTTAAAGCATAAGATTTTATAAATCTAATTCTAAACATTCTCTAAAGTAGCATATCTTACTGGACTACAAAGTTTGAAATATAATGGCAGTTTTACATAAATGAACCTAAACCATCACTTGCTAGTAATGGATTAGAATGTGAACTGGCCACAAGTGGGACTCACTGTCTATTCATCACTTATCATTGCAATTGACTGTATCTGGCAACTAAAGATACAGAGATAAATAAAAGAAAAATTAAAAAATAATGTAACATAAAAAAATCAGGTGGTCTTCATCTGAGGTTCCCTAACATTCATAAACAAGACACTAATATCTATTTCTCAATTTATATTTAAATCCTATCTATTCAATGGGACTTTGAGAAAGATTCCAACAGAGTACCATTAAGGAAAAAAAAAAGAAGAAGAAAAACAACCATGGAAAACAAACCAAAATTATTTTAGATCTAAATTTAACTCAGAAACCCACAATTCGTAACAGGTGTTTATGAAATTTTTCAACTTGCTGTGGCATGTAATATGTGATCTGATTGAAGCGAAATAATAACCAATCAAATAATTGTCAAGTACCTAAAATGACTGTGTATTGCAAATGAGTTCTTTGTGAAGTCAATGAGAATTACCAGGTGACATCCCAAAATGTCTGTGATAGAGAAAGTGTAACTGAAATTCTGTCTAGGGAGGCAGAATTTAGAGGAAGGCTGAGAACTGCAACTACTCCCAAAGCAAAAAATGGGAGTGTAGTGGGCTGATTCTGTCTGGATGCCAGGTACCTACCAAAGCCTCTCTGTCACTCTTCTCCTCATCTGGACAGGTGTGCTGGTTTAAAAGTTAACCAGCAAGGGAAAATGAACTCAATTCAAAAGAGAGATTTATAAGTCAGAATAACAATTTATTAAAATAATGCAATAAGTACAATTATACAGACAGACAATTGGTTTTAACCCACAAAACCCAAATGTATAACCTAGCACCCTGGGGTATGAACAAGAGTGGTGTACCTTGGCCCACCCCCGAGTCCAAAGCAAAGGGAGAGGGGATAAACCTGCTGGTGGGAGAGCTGCTGCAGTCTGGTCAGAAGTGGTGATTGTAGTTCAGTTGAGGGTGGTGGTCTCAGTCTGGTTGAACGCGGTGGTCTGCAGTCTAGTCGAAGGCAGTGATCTGCAGTATTCCTCTGGATCCCACGAGAGGTGGCAAGGTTCTAAAACTCCCAGTTATATTCTCTCCAGTTCAGGCGGGAGTGCTCAGTCCCTCCCTCAGAGTAGGGAATTCCATAAAAGGGCATGCGGATGCTCAGTCCCTCCTCCATAAAAGGGTATCAGAGCGGGGAATTCCATAAAAGGGTATCAGAGCGGGGAATTCCATAAAAGGGTATAGGAACATCTTCCCACCTTGCAGGTCTCTACTGACAACAGTTTCTGGGAAATGGCATGGACGGCTATAGAATACACAGTTTTGGGTTGCACCCATCCAGTGATGAATTGGTCCCAGCCGTTCTAACCAGGACAACAGGGGACAGAAAATACAACTAAAGGCTCATGGGTCAAGATAACGACAGGGAAAAATCACTCAGCAATTACTGTCACAGGCAAAACAGATCATAATTGGGGAAATTAAGCAAATTCATTAACAATCAATTGAGAGATAGATAACGAGAATGGAAACTAAATTTTAATAACATCTTCCCCTCACCCCTCACTCCTTCCTGGACTTAACTTTATCCCTGAATTTCTGTCTCCTCTCCCAGCAGCACAGGGGACAGGGAATGGGGGCTGCAGTCAGTTCATCACACGTTGTCTCTACCAGTGCTTCCTCCTCACACTCTTCCCCTGCACCAGCATGGTGTTCCTTCCAGAGGAGACAGTCCTCCATGAAATTCTCCTAGGGGAGAATGACCTCCATATGTCATTTCCATGGGGTGCAGTCCTTTAGGAACAGACTTTTCCAGTGTGAGTCCCCTGTGGGGTCACAAGTACTGCCAGAAAACCTGTCCAGCATGGGCTCCTGTCTCTCCGTGGGTTCACAGGTCATGCTAGGAGCCTGCTCCTGCATGGGGTCACAGCCTCCTTTGAGCATCCACCTGCTCCAGCATGGGGTACTCCAGGGGCTGCAGGTGGATCTCTGCTCCCCCATGAACCTCCATGGGCTGCAGGGTAACAGCCTGATGCACGATGGTCTGCACCATAGGCTGCAGGGGAATCTCGTCTCCAGCACTCTTACAACTCCTTCTCCACTGACCTGGGTGTTTGCAAGGCTGTTGCTTACATATTTTCACTCCTGTCTTCTCTGGCTGCAATTTACTTCTGCACAATAACTTTTTCCCCTCCTTAAATTATGTTACCACAGAAGTATTACCACCATCACTGATGCGCTTGGCCTTGATCAGCAGTGGATCCGTCTTGAAGCTGGCTGGCATTGGCTCCATTGGACACAGGGGAAGCTTCTAGCAGCTTCTCATAAAAGCCACCCCCATAGCCCCCCCACTACCAAAACCTTGCCACATCAATCCAATACAGGGAGACGTGGGTGGGGGGCGGGGTGGGATCAAACATATCCCTCTCATGTCAACCATCCACCTCAGAAAGCTCACCAATTCACCTGCCAGATGTCTTGAAATGCCATTTTAAGGAATATTCTACAGTAAACTCCCTCCAAATACTACCATTTCAGTTTCTTAGTGTTTTGGTATTACTCTGTGTTAAAGAAAGACAGAAGCAAATCAGACCTCAAGAGTTGCTCTTCATAAACTCCCTGCAACCTAAATGGCTCTATCTAGTTTAAAATGAAAAGCAACACACACGCAGCGTAACACCTTGAGGGGAGGGGAGGAGGGGCAGAAACCTTTGCAAAGAGCAAGTAAATGCAAGCTCATGAACAGTACTTATCTTGCCACTACAAATTACAAGTTCCTCCCTTTTCCATTTACCTCAGCCTGAATCACAGTCATTATTTCAATATACTTCCAAGAACAAGAAGTGGAGGTACGCTCCAGGGCTCTGTACTGGAAGACTGAGGAAAAACTGACAACAAGCTGCAGATTTATGATGCATGAATGAAGCAAATGTTTGTCACGTGGCAGAAAAAGCTGCTCATTTCTTATTGCTAAACTTGTTTAGCTGTTATTCAGTATTTATCGTTTTCCTCGCAATTCAGAAAACCAGGAACATCCTTGAATATCCTCTCATTTTCTTCTTGACTTGTAGGTCCTTACCTACCTATCAAGAAGCCACAGCCTCAGGAAGCTGTCTCTGTACTCCAAGGAATACTGACTTGACTAGCATAGTAATTCTGTTTCAGTCATTTGGCTTCTGCAGCTTAAGCATCTTCATTGTAAACAAATCGCTTAATGGCTTTGAGTGGGAAACACATACAGTGCCAACTGATCAAGAAATAGCTGAGAAGGCACGACCTGTGATCATATTTATTGCCACTGCATTTAAAACCTCTTCTGAATCATCATTTGCATTATCATCTAATTATGATCTCTTTTGTGCAGTAAGTCAATGCTTCTTGTCTGTTTGTTCTAAAACCAAAAAGAAATCAAGACTCAGGGGTCTGTTCCTCCATTCAAAAGCTTGATTGTCAATAAAGATGTGTAGGAAGAGATTCCTTACCTTCAATAACAACATAGTTGAAAAGAGCAAAGCTCCCTAAAGGAGAGGAAGACAGAGAACAGTCCATCTATCAAGAACATAGATACAGATGACAAAATCTGGTAGCACACAGTGGCACCACAGGGCCAAATCCCTTTCGGCTAAAGTGCTTTAAAGATTCCTATAAAATAAGAGATTTTTGACAGGAATTCAGGCAAACCTCTTTGTGTATGGCAAGTGCTGAATGAATATCCATGGCATTTCTAACATAATTATGTATTAAAAATTATGTAAGAAAATATCATGCCTTTGAAGCATTACAAAAGTACAACAATCTATCTAGTTTTTCATACACTGAAGCAATTAATGCCATCATGTATATTTTATCTTGAATGTTTTGCAACTAGTGGAAAACTTGCTTGCTGTTTCTGTTAGGAGAAACAAAGGAGTCATCAAAAATTTCCTTCACACTATCCTGTTTACTTATGGTAAATGTCAGAACACCTGACTTCATCTAAAAAGTGGACACAAAATACAGCTTTCATGCTCAGAAATAAAACACTATCAGCAAAAAAAACCCCAATCATAGAACACAGCAAAAGCCTGTTGGGTTTTTTTGTTTGTTGGTGGATTTTTTTGGGGCATCTTCACAGCTGAATGGCCATGACTACTGTTTCTGCTTTTAGCCACTCACCTTCACAGCTGCAGCCAATAAATCCATTGGCCTCTGAGTTTCTATTTTAGAAATAGCTTTTATTTCTTTACATGTGTAGGTACAAGTTCTGCCATGCAACCAAACACTTTGTGGCACAGTTTCTACTGTTTCCAGCAGTGACTACATAAAAGAGTGTTTAATTGCTCTTTCTGTGTAGCCTGAAGGAAGTATGGTGAGCCAGCCTTAGAGATCAAGGTTAAAGAAAATTTAACCCAGTTAACAGACTGGTCAGTCCCACCGTCAAAGGTCTTTCCCCAACTCCTCCTGCTTTTTTTTTTTTTTTTACTGCCATCTAGATTTCATCCACCACTGAAAACCAAGCCTGTTTTTTTTTTTATCTCCAGGTTTTTATTTTTTTTTTTTTTACTTTGCTTGTTTGGTTAGTTTTTATTTCCCCCAAAATGAAAAAAATCCAGTAAATCCAAGTCATTGCATATGGCCTTTAATATATCTTTTTTTGCATAGAAGTACAAATTTTTAAGACTAATTTTCCATAATATTTTGGTTATTTTTGAGAGCTAACCTATAGCATGACGGTCTCAGATGCAGGGCAAGAATACATGTCTTTAAAAATTTATCCCAGAATACTTGGTGATACATATTCCAAATTAATAATGTACTTCTGACCACTGACTGTAACTCTTGTCTATATTATGAAAGAGACCTTCTTTGAGACACTCATCAAAAATCAGCATCATTTTCATCCCGACGTCAAACTTCCCTTCAGTGTAAAGAAATTATCTATTGAAGAAGGCTACAGCAGGTAAAAATATTTTAAGTTCAAATGGTGAAAATACCAAGAATAAATAAAATTACATTTCCGTTAAATGTGTAATAACTGCTAATTTTTCAGTCTTGGAATTTGCCTGGACCATTAACAATAATTAAACAAGTTTCTCATGTTTACTCTGTTTTAATATTGGTTTAGGTGTCCAGAGGAAAATGGCAATGTGGAATATTTAAATATCAAACATTTTGATTAAACGTGAGCGTGTTAAACTAACATCAAGGAAGACTGAAAAAGAGTTCATAGAACTGACCATAAGTCTTTTGGGTTGCAATTGCCAAACACACTTTAAAATTTGACACATAGGCATTTTTTCAAAATGTAGCTTGACCCTGAGTTCACAGATGTGAATTGTAATTAAGAAGCAATATTTCCAAGTTTGTACTTTGTGCTGGACTGTGCAAAAAGCTGCATGTTTACCATCAGAAAGAATTTGCAGTATTCTGACTAAAATCAGATATGAACGTAGCAGCTCAAAGAGTCAGGACAAAAGGTAATCAGCATCAACTCACTCTACCTACTCCCTCAAACAAATGATTAATTTAAACTTTTTTTATTCTCCTAGAAATAAATCAAATTCCCCAACAGAAAATATTAAGCTGATAGGCTCTCAGTCAGGTCTGCAACTTTATAAATACCCTTAAAATCTACTAGGTGTGGTCTAAATAAGCTTCTACACATTGGAGTCATTATAACTTCTCTTAAGATTAATCATTCTCCTTTCTACATAAATATTATTCTGTATCATTTATAAGTGTTCAATTCTATTTCTCCTGAAAAATCCCATCACAGCAGTTTGAACTCTTCCAAAGAAACCTCCAGAGATTTTTCCAAACTCAAAAAAACAAACAAACAAACAAACCAACAACAAAACAAACCACCCACCAAATATGTAGAGTTAGATTTTGAATGATTTGCTCATTGCAAAACATATCCAAAGAGGTTTGAGACACACACACACAAAAAAAGAAACAAGAAACAAAACCAAGAAAAATGAAGAAAAGCACTCCCTAGAAACCAGCTATTTTCAATCCAGAAATGCTACAGGGATTACAGACAGGGATAAACATCAATTGCCTGGGTGCAAATGTAAAAGCCGACATATTTACTCATTTTATATCATAGTTGCAAATTATCGAAGTGCGATTTCCACTGTATTAAGGAGACAGCGTATTATGCTTCTAGCTTTCAGTCAGGTTTAATAAAGAGAAATCCTTCTACTGAATGAACAGTACCCCTTGGCTACTTTTAAAATAATCCATTGAGAATACTGCAATATTCCATATATTTATCAAAAGTATTGTGTTTCCTTAAGGAAATACTCCAAAGAAACATTACTCACTTTTTTCACATATATGGAATAAAAATGCAAATACTCTAAGTTTAGTGGCTGGAATTTCTGATGGAGTGCTTTGAGGTTTTTTTGCTTTCATTATTGACAACAGTAAAAAGATTGTTTAAGACTAGCTGTGTCAGAGTTTTGGATACCAAGTGTGACAGGCTCTGCAGGTGTACAGTGCTTTGCTTATTGATACAAATTGAATCTGAACATAGCAATTTATTCAGCAAATCAAACCAATCACTGCACTGCAGTTTTCTCTTTCAGCTCTCATTTCCCAACCAAGTACTCTTAACCACTTTGCTACTTTTGCTTTACAGCAAGGTTTCAACTGCTGTTCGGGATTGTTTTACGGTCAGAGTATGGCGGTTTAAAAAATTTTAAAGACTGCTATGTTGCCGTTAAGTGCTAAATCATTCACATCTATTCCATACTAGCTGTTTGTCTCCAAACATACTACCCTTGAATGTATTTCTTTTCCCCTTACCGTAGTAAAAAACTGACCACTGTTAATCCATACAAAGCATTTAAAGAGCTTTCAAGCAAGAATTTTTCTAATAAACTTTAAATATTTGTCCAAAGAACGAGATTATCTCAAATCCTTCTTTTTCATTATGATCATACTTTTAAAAAAGGTTTTTTTAATGCAATTGTTTTGTATGTTATTTCGTTAAAAGATACTTAAGCTAACCAGTCCTTCCAAATAAACAACAAAAGATTAAAGAATGAAAATTAACACCAGATTGCCCAATAGAGAAGTTAGGAAAGAGGAGGAACCAACTCAGGAGAAGAAGACTGGCAGACAGTTAATAGGGGGAAAACCAGATCAATCTTACAGTGTTGAACCAATATATAACCCTGGAGTAATAATTAGTCTTGTCAAGGCTCAAATGTGAAGATGCTCACATCGGGCATTCCAGACTTGCTGCTACCAGAGGTTGTTGCTATGGTGACCAGTGACAGTCAGCCAACAGTAAAATGAATTTAGAAAAGATAGTTAGGAAATACTGAAAGGAAGAAAGAAAAAGAAAAGAAGGAAAGAAGTTTGATGTCTGTAAGTAGATGCACAGTTCTATCACTTGCCGCTTGCTCTACTGCAGTGGAGGAAGCCATCTCCGAAATGGAGGTGAATTTCCATTTTACCTCCATAATAGTTGAAGTATATTCCTGCCTGTATGAGTTTCTAATTGAAAAAAATTACTGTCTCGTTCACACGACAGCTGGTCAGTGACTCAGCAATCCAGCAAATTCAGCCACCTCTGAAAAGTGTGTGGAACTGTTACCACATTGTTTTGATCTAAACTGTTTAGAGGAAGCCTGAATTGTCCCATTTCTGTCTTTTGCCTTTAAATCAGCCTGGGGATGGTTCCACCCTGAGATGTAGAAGGGCTCAATGGAAGAAGTATTTGTCACTGAAACAAAAGGATTTGGAACTTTACAAATCTAGCGGAAAACTCAGTTGACTTCTTTTTTTTCAAACAAAGAACAAAACAGAGACTGGTTGTTTTAAAAGCAAAATTTGGTTTAGAGAAGGTTAGCTGGAACTGCAGTCAGGGGACCGTAAATCACAGTGCCCATGCCCAGCTGTGCAGCAATGCATGGAAGAAAAAGTTTCGGATGGCAGTGTCCCTCAGCAATAGCTGTGGATGTGTGTGCCAGAGATTTAGTTATTGTTGTTTACTTGCTGTGCTATCAACGTGGTATGCTAGAGAGCACACTTTTAGGAATCAGTATGCGTGCACTATATTATCTTATCTTGCACAAAACGTTGTCCCAGACCCTTGGCAAACTCCTGCTGGAGTACTGTCAGAAAGAGATAAAAATGAAGTACTACATCTGTTAAAGCTGAAGTGCTGAACTAGAGTTCCCTACAAGTACCTTTTCCTAAGATTGACTGCATACTACGACCAAGAAGATGAACAAGAAAACCTAGTATTCAGCCCTAGAAATCTCCAAGCCCCTCGGCCCTCCGTCTTCAAACGGGGGTCTTTCCGTGGACTACGTAACCCCAGACAAGGTCGTTCCACCACGGTCATATCACGAAGCACGGGGGTCTTCGTGACAGTCTGGTATCTTCAGGGGAAATCAAGCCCCTGTGCAGAGCTCCCATGCTCTGCCTCAAAGATGGCTGCCAGCTTCTCTGAAGCTGGAGCAGGGGGGGCCAAGGTCACCCCCCACACACACACATTTCTTCGGCCGTCCTGGCTTATCTCTCAGGAGGCCATGAGCTTCCTAGCTCCTCTCAGCAGTGCATACTGCACTTTAGGATTCCTCTCAGTCCACCACCCCCTCCTCTTTCTCGGAGGGGTCTCTAGCGAGTTTGGGGGTTTTGGTTTATCCAGTTCTTACCCCGCGAAACTCTGTTCCTGCTGCTGGCTTGGTTCTCTTGTCCTGTTGCTGCTTTTCTTTCTCCTCAGACACCTCTGTGTCTGCCTTAGCTGCATACCGGCTTGTGTTGCTCCTTTTGGTCCTTATCAGTTGGCTCTTTGCCACTGCTCTTCGGACGCTGCTGTCTCCGCTGCTGCTCCGTCGCTGCTCCCAGCGTCTCCCACTTCTACTTACAGGGGAGAAAACTCCCCCAGTTCCTAGCCGCAGGCACTCAGCCCAGCTTCAACACCATTCCGAGTCCCTGCAGCCCCCCAACCGGACGCTGGGGGGGGGCAGAGGCCCCCAAGGGGCCGGAGCCCCTTCTCCTCGTGGCCTCTACAACATGGCCACCTCTTCTTCTCCTCACAAGTACCACTGCTTCTCTTCCGGTCTCCAGAGATATGTTGCAGGAGTACTGATTGGGTCAAGCCCCAAGGGTCACCACCCTCTGGGGGTTACCACTTTCCTAGTTTCAGGGGGAGAACCTGGCTCAAACCACTACAAGAATACAGACTCAACCAGCCTTTTAAAAGTGCTTTCATGTTTAAAGAAATTAAAAGTTCTAAGTGAGTTGTAAATATTGTTTGAGCAGACTAATTCTTGGGTGATCAATATACTTTATGAGACTGCTCTTACTCATCATATTTCCCACAGCTAAGGGAATGAAAGAAATAATAATAATATGATGATTATAAGGTAGTAGAAATACCCCCAGTGAAGGCTGTCAAATTTCCTGGAACATAGGGGGACCTGCGTTCTCATTTGCTTAGACTTTAGTGCAACTTTTACTTAATGAAATTAAAATTATGCCTGTCATCTCAATCATACTGGCTTTTTATTAATTGATGTTTTGCATTGACTTCATTTAAATATTTCAGTAAACTAGGTTTTTATTGGTTTTGGAAAAGACACAAATTAAAACCAAGTCATTTAGCTACTACTCATAATGAGAATTCTTCTAGTACTTTCTTTGAAGAGCTTCATGAAGGCTTTGACCTACAACCTGATATTAAGCAAAGAAAGAGTATCGAGATCACAGAGCTCTCTTTTGCTAGATCCACGAAAACAAGTCCAAATAGATTTCATCAGCTTACAAGTTTCAAAAGGTTATATGCATTCAAAAATAGGGCATATCTTCTTCTGTAAGGAAGCAGACTTCATCTACAAGTATATTAAACATTGCTACAAGCATAAGCAAGAAAAATAACATTCTAAGTGTTTGGAGAACCTTGACAGTTCCAAAATATTTTCAAATTTTAGAATTAAAACACTTGAGCGCAACCCTGTTCACAATGAATAATCAGAGATCTGAGGTATCATTATCTAGCTGTTTTTTATAGAAAGTAGGCACAGGGTAGAATTCTTGTAATTTCTTCACATTCAGAAAGAATAGAAGATATTTTTAACTGGTTAGAGCAACCTGCTTTTTTTTCAGTAAGTAACTGATAATACTCACCTAGATGATTACAATCTATATAAAAAGCTAGATCGTAAAGTACAGTGAAAGACAAAAAGTAAACAGAAATATTTCATGCAAAATCCCTTGTTCATTTTTTTCTAATGCATTCAAACCCATAGAAATAAGCTCAGTAGTCTGACATAATATTAGAAGCAGGCCCTCAAGGAAGCATACTCATTCCTCCTAAGCTTCTCAAACCCTACAGTCTACATGCCATCCTCCTTTCCCAGGGACAAAGGGTAGAAGACAAGGGTGGACAAAGATGAAGCTATGGAGATTATCATACTGGAGGAAGAAGTTCCTTCTTTCACAGATGGCCGCTCCACAGCTTTTTACCATTCACATCCTCTTTTGAGAGCTTTCAAGAGAATTGTAAAAGTATGAGTAATTCATGCACATTCAGAATCACTCACAAAAAATTAGAAAAGAAAAAATCTGTAGCTCAGAATATAAACCTGTTCAGAGAGGACAGGTAATTTTTTCAGCATCAACAAATCTTTGCCTGTCTGTTGTTTCACAACATTTTCTCATTGTTGCGCTAGACCCTCCCTGATGTAAATTGTTGATTAAGTTTTTAAAAAACTTGAGGCAAGCCAACATAAAAAAGTACTTCTATGTAGACACAGCTAGCCTCACATAGAGATAAACAAAGGTGCACTTATCTATAAAAGAATGAGAAGATAAGCCAAGACCTGAAATAAACAAACACTTTTAGCTCCTAAGTAAAACAAAATCACACTGATAGTGTGTACACTTAAAAAGGTAAGTTAAGAACTTGCTAGTTAGCCACTTGATCTAAAGCCAATGTTACATTAAAAAGTAAGAAAAAAATCAAGAAGTAACATCCATGTAATACCCACTGTTCTCAGTCCTGGGGATAAACATTACTTCTCAATAGAAAAACAATTAGTTTTTGCTCCTTAATTTCATTAAATAATGGAAATACTTGTGCTTCTTTTAAGTACCTTCGAAGTGTTTGGCACCAGTCCTAATTCTTTACAGAAAAAAGTCCCCTTTTTACTTTTTAGGAAAGGACAGCTAGATGCCAGTCTTCTAGGAAAATTTGGTTTGCTTTTCCTGAATTCATTAATCATTGAAGTCCACCTAACACTAAAATTGTTCATGTATGCATGAAATATGAAAACAAAAATACTTTTTACCTGTAGTAGAACTGGTTTTGTTTTTCCCTTTACTCATTTAAGGAACAATTATATGGGCCACAAACTGTTGCTTATGGATCTAACCTCTTTTTAGGGGAAAACTAGTGAATCTACAGTTTGCAACAGGCTGTGGATTCAAATTATTACATACTGAATATTTCTTCTATGGGAATTAGATACTAATAAAAGAGGTGTTGAGAAACTCAGAAAGATTCTCTTTGTTCTGCAGTAGGAGCTATGTGCAATTTCTGCTTGCCAGTTATCTCAAGACAGTAGGGAAAAAAAAGGAGTTATCACTTCAGAAAACTTAGTTGAAATTCACTTTTTTAAGCTAATTCATAGTTAACCCAGAATAGTAATTTTCTAAGTATTTCCTACATCTTTTTCAAAAAGCAATTCATTCCTCAGCGTTCTTTCTCTAATTTCTTTTTATTTCCAACTGAAAAGGAAACCATACATACACAAGCAAAATATTAAGAAAAAGAAAAGAATCCTGGTAAAACCACAACCAGGCAAAACTCCTTTCATTTGACCTTTTGCTAAGAAAAAATCAAAATAGTTTGGCCAATAAATGGCTTAACTATTTTTTTTTAATTGAAACTTCTTAATTGTCTTACCTGCAGAATTCTCTGCTTAATTATGTGACTGCCAGTTTCTATCTGCATCGGTGCTAGGAAGTACAAATGACCTAGCCTCTAAACCTACTAATCTGACAGTTTGACCCCAGAAAACTCAATGTGATCATCTATAGCTTGCTCCCTTTCGCTTTAGCTGTCTGTTGCACGCTTTGATGAATACCTGCCCTGCAGGAGAAACATATGAAAACCATATCCGTTTGAACTGTTGTGCAACCACGGGACACTGAGCCACTCTGTGGAAAAAGTTAAAATGAACTACAGTAGATAAATGTCAGTTGAAAGGTTTTCAACATTATATTATATTATACTTAAATTAAAGGGAATGTAATCTGGGTTCCTTCCTGCTCTGAACCTGCCAGTTTTTCCTTTCAGAAAAATCTGATAAAATACGTGATCATCCTCTGCTATGGCTCTCAATTCCTCTTCCGTGAAGACAGCAGGGTTTATATGATAAAATTTTAATGACCATGGACCTGCATAGCAATGTGAGGTACCAGTGCATTTTCAATAATGCTAGGCGTCTGTGAGGACTGGCATTGGGTGATATTCCTACTGCTGAATTCTGCATGTCCTGAGAGGTAGGCTGCGTGGAGATAGAGGCAGCAACACAGAAAGCTCCATTATAATGCAGCGGTTGTACAGATGAAATGGAGATTTATGAATCCCTGCCAAAGAAACTATATTATGGACTGTAAATTAAAAGGAGGGCTTAACACATAGTGAACTACATGCTAGAGAGGCTGATTTTCATATTGTCCTGTCTATTCAGGTCCAGGCAGCTGAAGAGACCACCACTCATTATGTGATTCTGAGCTTTCCACGAAACCCAGACATTACAGGTTTGAAAAGGCAACTGCCAAAGCTTTCATAGTCAGAGCAAAAAAAAAAGGAATCTTCAGTTGTTTCAGCAGGCATTTTACTTGCAGCATACTATTACAGGATGGTGACTGGGATGTAGTGACTTCATTCTCAGATGTAGTTCCAATGCCTTCCACAGAGAGACTTCAGTTTTACTTCTCCGCAAGTGTGTTGAAAGCTCAAAGGACCACATTTTGGTCTCTGAATTACTGCTGCTGTTCATGAATCGCAGTCTTCACAGATCTGCCACTGCATGCTAATGATATTTCCACCTGAACCACTACTTCCAAATAATTCAAATTGTTTATTATGTTCTGGTGAGCATTTTTTGGAAAGCTCCTCAGAGGAAAAAAATTTGCATTAAAAGAACTAGACCATAAGATGTGAAAAAGTTTTTAAAAACTCTTGGGAACAGCACACCTGCCCAAAAAACTGTAAGGTAAAGTGATAAATTTCAACTGCACTATCACTCTCCATATGCCAGTGTTTCAAGTAGGATGCAAGTGACATAACCTGTAAGATTGATCTTAAAATATATTTAAATATGCAACTGGTATATCCAATAACTAGGGTTTTCCCAGAAAAAGAGAAGTGCATAGAACTTTTTCTGATAGACCATGAATCCAACACAGTTATTTCCTTTCCACTCATCAAACTAAAAGACAAAAAGCTCCACATAATAAAATACAAAATAAATGTACTCGTCACACATCTCAAGTAATCTTTTAGAAGCTCACTCTCACGCATTCTTTATTATATTTTATATTCCTTTGGAAGTTGGCTTACACCCTTAGAAAAAGGTAATTTGCCTTAGTCCTCCTACATTTCCAAAAAAAAAAAAAAAGGCAGAGAAAAAGGAATTCCCCCTGAATTGCCCTGAAACAGGAAAGAGAATATAAATTAACTTTATTTTCTGCTTATTTGTACAATTTAAAATGATAAAATTCACTTCACACTTCAAACCTCTACAAGGACACTTTGCCTCAAGTGCAAGTAGTTCCACATGGACCATTTTGTGCTTGTCTAATGTGTAAATGTGCTGTTTTATGTTGAAGTAAGTTCAAGCAACTATATGGTGCATACACAGTAACTCAGCTATCACCTGAGCCCCACAAGTGCCATGCCCTAAGGCATGCTACGGGCCATGTTTCATACAGCAAGCAAAGTATTTTCAGTGGACTATCTGCAGTGGTGCAGCATATAACAGAATATATATTCTAGACCTGGTGAAGAATTATGTTCCAGAAAATACATTTTTTTTTTCTGGAAGACACAAGGATAACACATTGTGAAGCCATTTTTTTGAGTGTTTCAGTCACATTTTAAAGCACACAAAGTTCTACTACAAAGTTCTGGGTAAAATATCTGTTCCTTGATTTATTTGCACTTTTCCATGAACACTTTCTGTTGGCTTTCCCGGAATAGGAATATTAATGATAGCACACCACCATCTTCCCACAAGTGGTGAAGTAGTGCTGACAATTCACATATGGGTATGACACTATGAATAAGGCTCCACAATGACTAGTACCAGGCAGCACAGAGCACTAATAATACACAGTGTAACAATGACAGTCTGAAATGCATCTCCCCAAGGAAAGGCAAGATAACAGCAATTTTCCAGCTTCGGGAGGTAGCAAAATGGTACCAAATCATTTTATGGCACCTGGAACCAGTTATCCCAATATCTTTTGGTTTAGCCACATACAACTGCAATTTCAATGGTGTATACCGCTGTGCACGCAGGGAAGAGAACACAAGTGGAGCACTGTACAGTGTGGAGAGCAGGTGCTACGTCTCGTCATCACCATTTGCATCAACAGCCCTGCCTGTGCCCAGGTGTCCTGCTATGAGTGCAGACCTTGGCCTGACTCCCAGCCTGGCCTCAGCCAGTTCCCAGGAAGGGCCTAATGCCAAGGGCTGGGCTGCTTCTACCACGTTCCAGCTGCCCTGCTCCTGGCAATGGGGCTTTTCCCTGACACCCCTTAGAGGACAACTCCAGCTGCCAGCCCTAGCCCACAGGGAGCCATTGTCCCACACAGTGCCTAGGCAGCAACCAATTCCAGAGTAAAAGAGATGAGGTGATCACAAATACCCATTTGACAAAGCAAAGAAATGATCATGACTTGGGTGATAAATCCAAAAGCTCTTGTTATAGTTTATGATGGATTTATCATTTCTAGTTTTGCAAGTCAAACTCTACAGCTTTAAATGCCCAGAGTGGTGCCAGGTAAATCCAAGTGTGATTTTTTTTTTCTTTTTTTATTTTTTAAGTGTTCTAGTTGATTTGTTTCACACAGTAAAGCTTCTCACCAAGATGAAGGCTCCTTGTACACAAGCACCTACACCATGCATCTGTAATCATACCCTGTAAATGGCATAAGCAAAAGAAAGGAGTGACATTTTTTCCTCTTGATCACACCAGAATAAACAACATTTTAAAGGTTAAATTATTCAAATTCTACAGTTACCTGCAAAAAAAACCCCAAACAAACAAACAAAAAACATCTCTGCTGTACCTTCAGATTTCTTACATCCAATTATTTTGATTTTTTTTTATCCTGCTCCAGGCTTCCTGACTACTGCTCCATAAGGGGCAAAAAAAAAAGTGTTGTAACTCGTGGCAACTCATTTACTTCCACTGATAACTACAGTTCCAAATACAAGTCTTTCAGCTGAACTCAGAGAAATTAGATGAACTATACAAGTTAGTAAAACAGAAACAGACAACACCTAAATGCATATCAGAAAAAGATAATCCTGCTTGGGTGTCAACTTTAACTATTTAAGGTCAGACAAATGTCAGAGGAAGAAATATGCAATGGTGCATAAAAGAGTTTCTAAACAGATTAAGAAAAAAACCCCCAAAGTTAGGGAATTCAGTTTGAAAACCATTTTTAGTTGATGTAAATCTCTGGAAATCCACTGTTGTTGATGTAGCCTATAGGTTGATGGAATCATACTGGTTCATACCAACAAACAATCTGACCCTTCAATGACAGAAGAGACTGTCTGATATTCAGAAATCATATAACTTTAAGGGTTTACTGATTATTCATTTTCTGATCCTGTGGTTATCTATAAAAAAAAAAGTAAACCAAAATTAAATAAGGGATTCTGCGAAGCACCTATGTGTGAGTGTGCTAGAATTTAACACAGAGACTCCCCTTCCTTAGAATCTTTGCTGTCAATCCCTACAGCCCACTTCCTCTGCTTCCCAGGAGCACTTCTGCTTATCCTCCTGCCTCCTAGCTTTGGTTTTGCACAGATTATGCAAGATGCAGGTTTCAGGTTTACCCATGAAGACTCATTGTTCTTTATCTTAAAAAATGCAACAGTTTGAGAAACTGAAAAGCAACAGGGTATGACAATCCAAATCATTCTGTCTATTCCTCATTGATCGATGAAAGCTATACCTTTACAACCCAGCCTTTTGATTCAGATCATTCTTTTACCCCATTTTCTGATGCTGCTCCATTTCTCTCAGGTTGTAACACCATTAATTCTTTCACAGTCATGAAAAATAACTAAAAGGAATGAGGGGAAAGAGCCATACCACACTGTGTAAAGTAGCGTTATGACTGAGCTCATAAAAGAAATGCTGACTGAGGAATTTAAAGTTTTTCAAAACTTTTGATCTTGTTGATACATGTGAAAGTTTGATGTGAAAGCTTGATGTCAACTGTAAAGCGAAACATCTATCAAGACAAAAATAAAAATCAGTCCTCCTGTTGAAACATACCCAATGATAACCAACAACTTTCTGATCTTGAAAAGAACATCATGAAAGTGTTTTGCATTTAATACTATCTTATGCCAAGCAGCCCTACTTTTTCTTATCATATTTTCTTCATAGATAAGTGTTTAGTTTCACACATTTGACAAAAAAGAAAGTTGCTGGAATAGATCTTCAGTAAGCCTTATTAGAACAACTACCCTGTTATATTTGCATTGCACATGGGTCCTGAGATAACGTGCTGTTTTGTGAGGACCCATTTGCAATATATATATAACAATTACTCTTTTCATTTGTGATAATCAAAGTTATTAGTAAGCAGATCCATAACAACCCCATCATATTTAACTCTGAGCTCTTAACTCAACTGTGGAAATCTGAGCCTGTAATTTCAAATAGTTTTAGATTTAATTTGTTTTCTGTATCTATTACTTTTAACCTTTCTTGCAAAGTATGAGTAAAAAAAAAGTTATTTAATATTTAAGTATTATATACAAAAAAGAATCTTAGTGCAAATTAGTGAAGCTTTTTGCTTCTTGTGATGGTACCACAAGGTATAAACCCAGATCTAGCATCTAACCGGATTTGTTAAAAACTGAGTAACTTTATGTGATGATGTTATTCTGGTGATAATAGACAAATGATATTTGAAACACTTCACCATTAAAAGGATGCTGGTAGTCTTTGTTTCTAACAAAATAACCTTTATATGTATGCAAAACTCTAGCAAATAAGATAAAGCATTGATTCTACATGAATTCTACATTCAAAAGAATGACTTGTGTATTTGCTTCTAGTGCTGACAGAAAGGGCTTTGGAAATGGTATCATTATGGAATTGTTCTGGGTTGGGTTGAGTTGAAGGTTGTTGAGGGGGGGTGGGGAAGAGGTTGTTCTTATTTTTAAAGAGAAATCCAGAGACAGTCCAGATATGCCGCACGTGAGCAAGAACTGCTGTTCAAATGTCACTCATGATCTGCCACAGACAGGGAAAGGATGACATATATTTTAATGAATACAGAAAGGCTAGAAATATAGAAATATATTTTACCTTCAGCTAGTTTATTCATCTTTTGTGTATTCGGAAGGGTTCAGAATGCATTCTTATCCAGCTATCAGTGTTCTTCTAATGAACCCTTCAGCAATATCCATAGCAAGGAATGGAAGAGAATCATTACACTTGCATGGAGTAAAATAAAACAAATGTTCAAAAATCAGAAAAGATTACAGGATAATTTATTTGTATTTACAGTGTTAGCATTTATTTTTCTTCTGACATTGGCTAGAGATTCAGATGAATTTGTATACATGTTTTTAAAATATCACTACTTGATAAAGGGAAGTATGACAGCATATCATCAGCAGAGTATTTTTAAGAGTTAATGGATTTCTATATTCACAGATATATTAACCCCATATATGAATCATATATGTTATAGGGAAATAAGGTGAGAAACTTTGTGTAAAAATGTTAAAATGTTAGTGATAATAAAACAAATGCAGAAGTCCTTTAGTGCCAATGAACAAAAAACTAGTGGAGAATGCAAAAAAGTGGCATACAGAAAAGCCATATGGGAAAAAAGAATATTCCCGCATGTGCTGGAAAACCACAGTTTTCCAGTGAAGGTGAGTAACTATATTGTATATTTGCAAAGTATATTATTTGCATTTCAGATTTCTTAAAGTCAGTGGGTTCTCCCTAAAGGCTCCATAAAAGGGATGAGTTTTGAAGAGTTATTTGAATGAAGACAAAAGAGAGGGATTTAACTCATGAATAGAAGCCTACAAAAGCTAACAGTGAGATCCAGAGGAGAAAGTTATTAGGGCAAAATAGAGAACAAGAGATCAGTAAGAGACACTCTTAGTAAAGAGAATTAGAGAAAATGCAATCTATAAAAATAAGTGATTGCAGAGCTCAGAACTCTGCAGAAGATGGTTTTCAGTCTAATATAAAGTCAGTTTGCATTAACAGGAGTCTTTTCATTGACTACAAGGGATTTCTGATCAGACCATATGAATTTCACCTTGATGATCTGAAGGCTTTTTTTTCTTTAAGACATGCTAACAGGAATACAGCCTGTGTCAAAATATAAATAAATAATGTATCTGTGTATCTGTAGTTTCATTGTCCAACTCACAGTCCACATCTTCCATCAAAGGTTACATAAAGTGATAAATGAATGCCCTGACAACTTTAAAATTAGTATGTACTAACGTGCAGAACTCTTCTGTCTTTTCCAAACACAGATCAGCAAGCAGAGCTTGCTAAATGTTACTGGGTCTGTTGCAATTTCAATCTGCTAAAGTTGCCTCACTGGAATTCAGTGAATCATAAATTAACACAAAGAACAAGGACTTTCCACATAATCCAGACTGTATTTTCTGTGTATACAGATAGTTAAATCCTATTTAAACTGACAGCATTTATGACACAAAATATTATACAGTCAAATGAACTGCCCATATAATAAAAAGTGAAAGTAATTCTTTTTCTTGAAATTGAGAGTTGTGTAGGTAGTATCCCATCCAAATTTAGGTTAGGTGTACTACAATTCTAATAGCAGGTAATCTGAAGTGCTCATTAGAGATATGCAAATAATTCATTACCTAAGTATGTCTAATTTACCCATATTTTCCCCTTGAATGAAGCCTGCCTTTGTGAAAATTAGTTATCCAGCCCACACACTTCCAATACTGTTGGCACTTTCAGTTTACATTTGAAATTTTTTTTTTAAATTCTAAAAATTACTTTCTCTGTCTTCTCTTCTGATCTCCACTGGGTATTTATATGCAGCAAGTATAATTATGCTTTTGGCAAGCTAGTGGAAATTAAACCCTTATGAGCAAAGAAAGAA
This sequence comes from Neopelma chrysocephalum, assembly GCF_003984885.1. Taxonomy (NCBI): domain Eukaryota; kingdom Metazoa; phylum Chordata; class Aves; order Passeriformes; family Pipridae; genus Neopelma; species Neopelma chrysocephalum. The sequence continues at coordinate 207,091 of NW_020897994.1, read as the reverse complement.
GGGTAAGGAAGCAAGGAACAGGAAGAAAATCTGGTTTAAAGTGAACTTATTACAAGCTTACTGGTGTATAAACAGAAGGGAGCTACATATTGGAATCTTGCAGCACATTTTTAGGGGATAGTGACATTTGGCTCATGCTCAGTGAAAGCTGAGGATGGGTATTTTATTGATTTGAAAAGGAGTGTATCTACAGGAAGATACAAAAGGAATGATTTTGGCAAGTTTTGTTGTTTTAAATATCAAATCATCTGATCTTAAAAATTCAGTGTCACTGACAAGCAGAGATGTATCTTTTATGGTAGATCCTGCCACACTACATACACTATGCTCTGAGCTCTGATTTTCATATATATCATGTCTGTATTTCTTTTCTCAACAACTGCTACTATACTGCCCTTCTGTCTATTTTTATTGAAAACTCCTTGAGGCTTTGTTCTCTCAAGAGTTGTAAACACTGAACTCAAAGTGAAGCAAATAGTAGATGAGGTATTTGGTGGAAATTCAGCAGTGTAACATTTTCCTTCCTTCACACAGTCCAGCAACTCACAGTACTCAGGAGCCTGAGAACTAGCAAATCCTGTCTTGTGGTGTACAGATGCACTGCTCCAAAGAAGGAAAAGCCTTTTCCCTCAAACCTCAGAAAAGCACCAAAAGAAGCCTATTCCAATCAATAACTAAGTACAGTCTACAGAGTGTGTCCTGCCAATGGCCATGAAAGATTCTACAGTGACACCCAAGGTAGCCCCTGACTGCTGTACTCACAGGACAAGCCTGGGATGCATACAATTAATTTTTGAAGAAGACTCTGTGAAACCACCCCACCTTTACTGGTTGGGCAGAGCAACACCAACCACCTATCCTGTGCCAGTATGTCTCTAGGAGAAGTCCTCACACTCTCAAATAAACTGAACAGTTTGCACAGTGGTAAGTTTTTCTACTCAGATGTGTCCTTTCACAGCTAATTCTTCTTGAAGAAGAAGCCACCATAAATCTCATAAAAATTTCACTCCACAGAAAAAGCTGACAGTCTCAGCTGTCTAATTAGAGCAAAGAAAGGCCACTTTCAATGGCTGAAATGTCAGCAGCATAATTCCACAGTAGCTTCAGCAGACAAAGGTATTCTGTATGAGTGAAACCATCTGAAACTGTTTTGTAGCGTGTATGAGCCATGGGCTTGTTTCACAGAATATATGTTGAAACTTGCATACCACAGATGAGAAAAATCACAGCCACAAACAGTTAATGGATTCCTTCATCTATCAATACTCTTTTGTCATTATAATATACTTCTGCCTACAATTGCAGTCAAAGATAATTTGTAACCTGCTGTTAAGAGAAACTATGAAGAGAATGGCTCTTGGTACTTCTCTTCAAACCCCCTTGCCCCTGAAATGGAATAAACAAAATTTCAACTACTGCAAGAATGTGTGTTTTGCATACAGAAGCCACAGAAAGTAGCATTACCACAAGCCTGATGGAAAAGTACAATAAAAATAAATCAGAATGAAAGAAAGCACTGTGGTTAATACATAAAGATGGAAAGCCAGAATGAAAGGTTAAGAGGTGGGAACTTAATGGTTATTGCCCTATCATATTTTAAGAGCCTGATCTTCATTTTGCCAAGGTAAATATAGTGCCAAGTAAACACAGGTCCATATTTCTAACCTTAATATTTTACTTATGAAGATGCTGGGTGTTAGTCACTTGGCAGAACAAGAATTAAAATAACAAAACGCTTTATAAGAACATCGTGTAAAGTGAAGGTTAAACTAAGTAATTTATGTTACAGCTTTCTTGGTTGTCAGCAAATGATGCAACAGAACTAAGTTGAAGCAGAGTAGGAAACTGTTAAACAGACATGATCACATCATGTGATAAGAAATGGTTAAACAATTTCATTGGGGAGGAGGGAAAGTATGACCTATTAGCAGTAAATCAGTATCTGAGTTGTGAGTCTAATCATCATTTTGAGAAGCATGGAAAGTCGCAGCCAGAAAAACTGTCCTGCCAATAGAAAAAAAAAAGAAAAAGAAAAAAGGATTGAAAAAAATATGAAGATGCCTCAACATATCACGGCCAGAAAAAAATTGTTTTACGGAATAAATTCTGATTTGACAGTCAAAATTGTTTCAGTGTAAATTGAAGTTTGAATAGCGTTGAAATAGGTGGAAAGCTTTTTCAAGCAAAGTTAAGAAGACACTACTACAAAACAGATAAAAAATGACAGGGAAGTTGCTGCTGTTTCCCGACACCCTCTGTAGGAAGTCACTGAAAAGTGGCATTTTCCTCATTACTGAAAGCTCTATTCAGCTTCCCTGAGGAGTTCCTCTGACTGTGTATTCATTGACCCCCAAAAATATTTGGGTCTATGCTTGCTTCAATAGATGAACTGCCAATGAATCCAAAAGAAAGTTTTAAGAACTCCCATCAGGGCAGTTAGTCATGCCAGGGATGTTCTGTCAAGGAGCCTGGAGACCGAAAGTGCTGAGAGGCCCAATTCTCACTGTATTTGTCTCCCATTCTGCAATGGGGACAGCCTGAAGTATCCAAAATGCTATCAGAGCCACAGATCCTAAAACTCAAAGTAGCTGATCACTAAAATGAAGTTGCTGGTCTGTCAAGAATGCCAGCTTCACTGAGCAACTGCAGGGAACCCATTTAAACTCAGAAAAATATGTGCCAGTGCTCTTGAAACTCTTTTTTTTTTTAAATTTTTGATTCAGCAAATTGCAAAAGGGTTTCTTTTTTTTCATCCAGTTCATACTCAATGTTTTCTAAAATGATACAACTCTCAAATGTGGATTCCCTTTTGTTTTAATACTCTCCAGCGTTACAGGCTATTTAAATCAATTGATAGAGATTTCATCTTTATCTTTTCGAGTTCTTATGGTTTTCTTCATACATTTAGTCCATTATTGGTGGGCATTACTTGCATTATTAGACACTAGTTATTCCTCTTTTACCATAAAAAAGAAATCCATAATTTGAAAGCAAAAGTTAGAATACCAGTTGGTTGGTTTGCTAGTTTTTATACAGCTCATGTGGCTCTGTGAGAGGCTTAACTGATGAAGCTCAGTTTAATATGGCTTTATGTCTGGCATTTCAATTATCCCATGCAAGCGGTGTTTTTCAAAGCTTAGGAGATTCATCAGTTCTCTCTTGTGAGCATTCAGATGTCTAAAAGTATAGTTTATATACTGTTTATATACTGCATAAAGTATATGCTTTATAAATATCTCTGACAAATTTGTCGTACTTATCAGAAGAGACAAAAAACATGCTCAATGTCTAGGAGATCAGTACATTAGTAATTATCAAAGTCACAAAGAGCTTATAAAAGGCAAGTAAATGTTTTTTCTTCTGAATACATTCTTACCAAACAATTCTATTCCTGCCAAGTCAAATCTTCTGCAGATTCCCAAATATGCTCCCATGCCTGTTTCCCTGTACAGCACCAAGTTTTACCCTAAATCCTTGAAGCAAGACTGCTTTCTATCTAAGTGAAGCTTTCACCTCTCCATCACAGCAAGAAATTATTACTTCTGATTCTACTAAAATGTATTTTATGTATTTTTCAGGCAGGGTTATTGGTTGTAAGATTAACATGCACCTCCAGTTTCAGAGGTCACACCACCTCTTTAAAAAGAAGCACTTTCTCTTTTGGTCATTTCTCAAGAATTATGCAAGGTAATACATCTAACCTGGAATAAACAATGAAAAGAAAATCTGTAAGACTGTAACTATCCACTAATATACCTTTACCTTTGCAAACAATGTGGTTTTTTTCCTTAATTTAATATTATTACTAAATTTAGTGGCCATGCAATCTTGAATCTGCAAGGCACTAAAAGATATACACAAATCCCAAACAATGTTTAAAAAAAAAAGTTGTCTTCAGTTTTGTGAGTTTTGTTATCCTGAGCAATGTAATCATATTTCATAGGACATTTTTTTATCTTTTGTTTGTCAAAAAGATAGAAAAATCCATTTTCCACTGTTTTGGAAGTGACAACTCTCATAAATAAATAGAAAATATTTTTGTCTGACCATAAAAACGAAAAAGTCATACAGATTTGTTTTTTTCTTGTGGGTTGAAAAGATGGGTATCTATTCTACAGCATACATATACCAGAGAGTGAAAATCTGCAGTGAGGACTGGCAAGCTGATGTGTTTCTTACACACTACGCATGAATGTTCCCTGTCTTACTGCAATGACCTTATGATCCCTGGTGCCAAGTGCTCAAGTCCCAGCTGTGGATTTAAACTCAATCTCGTTTTGAGTTTCCATTCTGTTGGCAGCAGAGTCATTCTTCACTGCACTGCTCAAGCCAGAATAGGCTTCCTGACTCGGAGGCAGACTCAGATAAGCAATGGCTATAAGAGAAGTTGTAATTGCTCAAGCTCTTTCTTTCCCCCAGCAGGTATAACTACAAATGAGCATCACTGAAAATTCTTCTGAGCTTTAACAGGGTAGATAACCTCATAGGCAATAGTGAATCTAACACACTGTCCAGATTAGCAAAGCAGACAGAAAAATGGCTTGTTATTTAACCCCTTCCCAGCAAGCATGGATTTTTGTGGTAGGTGGTTTGGTTTTTTGGTTTGGTGGTTTTGGGGTTTTTTTTGGTTGGTTGGTTAGTGGTGTTTTGTTTGCTTTTGTGGGTTTTTTTTGGTTGGTTGGTTTGTTTTTGTTTTTGTTTTTTTTTGTTTGATTGGTTTGGGGTTTTTTTTGTGTCTGTGGCTTTTTGTTTGTGTGGGTTTTTTGTTCGGGTTTTTTTTGTTGTTGATTGTGGGGGGAGTTTTTTGGGGTTTTGGTTTTTGTGGGTTTTTTTGTTTGTTTGTTTGAGGGTTTGTTTGTTTGTTTTTGTTTTGGGGTTTTGTTGCTGTTTGTTTGTTTTTAAGATAGCCTTCTGGAGTAAGGAAGATGAGTAGGCCTAGCCTGAATATTTGTGAAAGCTGCACAGCTGAAATTATACAGCAGACAGTTCACATCACAAAATCAAAAATTAGGAAATGCCAGAATGCAAATTTTCTGTTTTCTTTTCCTCTCTCTGTACATAAATGTTGCAAATGACATCTGCAATTTCTTCTCAGTGATTGTATAGATCATGCACTGCTTGTCAAACAGCAGCTAGTCTGTGCTTACTTTATCCTCAGTATTCAGTGAATACACCATTCACCCTTCCAGTATTCAGTTCAAACCATGACTTGATACCAAAATATTAACTTCCTTGAGGGCTCTTGATTCTCTCACTTGAGCTTTTTAGTTCTTTCTAAACATTAACAGATTTATCCACACATCATCACTGTGCAGTATGTGGTAGCATTGCTGGGCATATTTCACAAAAGAAGGTTGATGTGCATTTGTTGAAACTAAGAAAAAAGGGAGGTGCAAAATAAATTTCAGTGCTCCAGGGTCTCAATTTTTCCAGCAGTTGGCACTGCACAGTCTCTCATAGGCTCTGAACAGATACCTTTCCAGGCAATGAAGAGGGTGACAGCATATCTGACATAGGCAGCTGACCTGGCTTTCTCACCATCAATAGCAGAGCAAGCCTACAGATGGAAGCTTCCAACCTTTCAGTGAATATTTTCTAACTCTGAGCTTCTAGTTCATAGTTCTTGTCCAACTCTGACCATTCCTATCCAGTCCATTACTGCTCCCTCAGATTCATGAGCCCTGTTTACCATACCAATATCATTTAACACCTTTTCTCCTACCTCCAATTTTAACATTCCTGCCTAGATGCAGCTGCAGTCGGCACCACCCATGCACCACCCTGTGCCTCTCAGGTGGCTCCTGCTTCCTCTTCCTCCTCTTGACTGAGGTATCTCTTCCATCCAAGTCACCCATTTTCTACTCCACACTTGCTCATCACCTCGCTGCAACCAAGCCAGTCTGCAATTCTCAGTTCTTCTTGGACATCAACTGGACAAATACGAAAAACACAGAAGAGAATCTCCCTTTGGAGACCAAGAGCCCTCTGCAAGTACCACACTGGAAGAAAAGAGATGCTCACCCTCATATACATGGATACAGCTATTTAGGGATGGTTCATGTGCAGTCAGGTCACACTAGTGATTTTTGAGAGATAAAGCAAGCTCAATTCAGGCACAAATCACAGACTTTAGCTGCCAAATTCTAATGTTGCTGCTGAGCCAGGGCAAAATGAGGTATTTTTAAATGTGAATGAGTGGACTGTGGGTGGTTTTCCAAAAGAAAGAGCAAAAGATACATTCTTACAAATTCCAGGTTCATTTTTCAAAGCACAGAGGGGCTACATTTCCTCTAGTACACAATTACAAGTGTTTTTAAAATTTTATTTTAATAATATATTTTGCCCCTCGACATTTTCAAAAATTTGAGGCTAGGCAGATCTTGGCAAGGGAAAATGTCAGGTAACTTAATTTTGGCAAAGTTATAAAGAACTGACGACAGTCTCCTAGTGAAAGGATCTTTATTCAAGAAATTATGTTATCACTTCACCTAGGAGAGTTTACTTATATGGTTAAAATTTCTGGATTTGCTTAACAGTAATGAATCCCTGTGCTGATACATTCACTCATCCTGGAAATTTGAAACACCTTTTACAGGCAAAATTATTGCACTTGATGGCCCTAACTAAGGATTCCTGATACATCCCAATTTCTGTTTCACTTTACCGGATTTTAGCCAAGTAAAGCATAAACTCTTGTTCTTTGTTATGACAGTGGATTAGTCAGACCTCCCAAGCTAGCAGTCCATCTGCTCTGCCAGCTAATGCTATTGTCCCAGAGACACCACCTCCTTCATTGTTCCACGGAGCAATCCACGCCAGCTCTTTTCTCAGCTGACACTGACAAGTACATGTCAACCCGCTTGCATTCTCCCGCACACATCTGTGACACTGAGTACAGGCTTTCACAGTTTCAGGCAGTTAAAGGCCTAGTAAGACGAAGAAAATACATTACTATAAAAATACCAATATACACAAGCTTTTAATTGCACCATATTAGTTTATCTCATCAATACAACGTCCAGATTTGCATGTTTATTTTGCTCCCTTCTACCCTTCTCTTCCTAAAGACATGCTAGGTAACATTGCCATGTGAAATAAAATGTTTTAAAGCATTCCACAAATTAAAGAAACACAAGAAAATTGAATTCCCTAGCATAACATGTTCTGGTAATTTTTTTTAATAGATATAAGAGTAGAACCTCTTTCACTGAAGACTGCTTTTCAGGTTGAATCCAAAAAATGGAAGGACCAAAATAAGGAAATCAATTCTACCAGAAGGTCCCTGAAAAGCTCTTGCTAAATGAAATGATGCAATCTCAGTTCAGGACTTCTAGTCTGCAATGACAACAAAACTCTCATTACTGTCAGCCTTTCAATGAGAAAGCAAGAGACACAGTGAAACTATAGTTGTTGCAAGTGGTAGAAATCCAAGATTATTGATAAGATGTGGATCAAATTCAATGCTCTATCCCTTGCCATGTCTCATATAGCTTGATTCAAACCTCAAGTGACCTTCATGTGATACAAAATATATGCCAATGCTAATTAGTTAATGAGACAAAACAATGTAGGTATAATAAAAACATTATACTTCAAAACAGCAGGCTAAAATTGAATTTGCTGCCTACAGCATATAAGTATTTAAGGATAGAAACAATACACATTTTTTGTTGCCACACTGTCTGTAAAAGATACTAACAAATAAAACATCTACTTTTGCTAATTCACCAGGCTCTCAGGGACTGTTATTTACTGGATATTAAAAAAATGAACCAAGACTCCAAACCAGAAATGTAAACTGCATCTCTCTGGCATGCCAGACCACATTCTCAATGTATCCTTCAAATGTTGGCTCTCAGCCTCTGATGTGGAACCACAATGACCACAGTTCTTGGACCAGGAAAAAAGGTGATAGATACTATCTTTAAAACAGTAAAATAAGGGGGAAATCCAATGCATTCTCTACAGACAGCGTGCACTCTTTTAAAATCTTAATTTCATTTACGTCAATGTAAACCTGTCTCTGGAGATTTTTTTCAAGTGAGTTCTGCCTCCAAAGAGGAGGCATCTGACAATTATCCACCAGTGTCCCAGTTTAATCAAATTGGTTTTAAATTGGAACAACTTGTTATATGGAAGGGGGAGTTAAAGGAGGGTGTAGTTTTGCCTGAGACACATGATTAGATTTAAGCATTGAAAGGGAAGGTCCCATCCTCTGGACACAGGCTGTCAGGCCCACAGAGCTGCCTTTTTTTTCCCCCCTCCATCTCCTTCTTTTTTTTTTTTTTTTGCCTTTTGCTGAAAAGCATTTCAGCAAATGAAAAATCTTAATTATATTTTATACAAAGAGGGCAAAAGCATTCGTAATTTGTTTTAACACAAGTAAGCAAGCAAGGTGACACATAATCAAGCATTCCCAGACTGATTTAAAATGCTTTTCTGCCAAGTCCTGCCCTGCATCTATGATGTAAGAATTCTCCTTCATTATTCCTTTTTATTTTTCTTCCATGCATATCACTGTGAACCATGCTGATCTTTGTGAATGTAGATGGCAGTAGAAAGTCCCTTCCATCTCAGCAAATCTTTTCCTTAAGCATATAAAAGGTCTATTCATTAAACACCCAAACAGAAAACATTCCTCAGTGAAGAAACTAGTTTTCAGATTTATCTACAACAACCCAAAGAACAGTGCTGAAAAGGTGCAAGGACGCCAGCAAATCAACAGTATTTCCTTCTTCCAACAAGAGGCCACTAGATATCCCTGGATATCAGGCAACAGAGGACGAAATAGAAATATTTTCACATATTCCACGAGAAAAAGAAACCTATGTATATCTATATATATCAGCTGAACTTTGCATTCTAATCATGAATGGCTTTCCCAACTCTGGTGTTAACTGAAGAAAAAATATCCATCTAGTCCTAGCTGCTAAAGTGTAGGAGACCTCTCTTCAACAACAACCAAGTTCTTCTAAATTACAAAGCATTCCAGCTCCCCTAGATTAGAAAACAGTAGACTGGAAAATTGCAGGAGATTGGTTTCTACAGACTCTTTGTTTACAACTGCAGTCAGTAACAAGACAGCTAGGGCTCATCCTCCAAAGGAGCTTGCCTGTAGCAAATGCCCTGGAGCCAAGCAAGGACCATTTTGGTCCAATAATAGATCTCTAGTAGATCAGTGTGGTCAGTCTGGAATTCTGTCTTCCTCTCTGTCCACGTCCAATTTTCAGCTTTATTATTGTTTTTTTTTAAGCAAGCAGCCTAAATATCATTAAAGAGACTAGAATCTTGTCTGTATTTAACAAAAAAATTATGTGGAGAGAAAAAAATATCCAAGAAGTAATGAAATAACAAGGAATTACTATAAAAAAGCCCTCATAATCAGGTACTGCTTTTATCACATCATATGCATTAAACTTCTTTGAACTGATGTCCTTTTCATTCTAATGTACTAAATTAAATATCTGCTCCTTGTAGAATTTGATTCATCTAAACTAGATTAAAATCAAATCATGAACAAAATCAATTTCACTTAAAGTACAATAATCCCAGCCCACTAAGGCCCCCTTCTAGTAATCACAATAAATACTGTCTCTACTACCATTGCCATCCTTTATTTTTCCCCCCAGCCTTTCACTGAATGTATAATTTTCATATCATATTATAAATTAGGACCTTGTATATCTTATTCACATCTTATTAGAGCAAGTTGGCCAAGAAGCCAGAGGCAAGACAACCTCATTCAAACACTCCTCCAGGGTTTTCAGGTCAAGTCATTTTTTAAATTGGGATTGGTATAAACCCCAAGGGATTTCTTGATTTAAGAAAGAACTACAAATATTTAAGCTGTCTTGGGGGGGATTATGCTGACATTGGATCGTGGGATTACCTCCTGCATAAGACTCAAAGGATTTGGACTGGTTCGGCATCTCGTCAGAAAACTGGGCAAAAATGCTTCTTACGTGAAGTTAATCAGATATTCAATCATTCCTCACTGTAAGCATGTTAAAAGGTAACAAACAAAGGGAGAGGGAAGCAGTTGCTTCGAGATGTATAGGAAACAAAAGCAATCCTGACATATTGTAGCATTTTGGCTTTTTCATAAGGGAATGCAATTCCTCATGACAATTGGCCAAAATCCTGAAAAAAAGCTTCAAATCACTTATATATTAACCATCTCAGAGCTTGCACCTTTGATTTGCAAATGATCACCAGCATGGTGGTATCTAATTAAATATTTTATTAATAATTAATAACACTTGGCACTTCTATGACAGTGTCTCAGAGCACTTTAGTCTAATAACCAAGTCTGACAACAGCCTACAAAAACAGGAAACTGTGATTGCAGCTGATGTAGCTGAAACTGCAAGAAGGTTTTAGGCAAACCCCCCTCTACCCTAGTCAGATCCAGGCTCTGACTCAGGTCTGAGGCCAGGCTTGAATTGCAGTTGAAACCATCCTGTCAAGAACAGCACTTCAATAAATTCTCTGGCCACCAAAAGTAAGTGTGAAAAATGTCACTGTCCTTCAGTAATTTCCTTCTGTCCTTTCTTTTTTATCCTCCTAAAGCAGAAGTTAGAGGGAGAAAATGACAGGAGTTAAAGTTTTTCACTACTGGAACAATAAAAGCAATAATAGCCAGAAACATCCAGAAATAAAATGGCTACTTGAGAACTGTATCTGCTTGGTTCTGCCAGATGTAAAGGGTCAATGCCAGACCATCATACTGAGAAAAATACTGCAATGAAAAATGGATTTTGTTTTACAGATGGAATGTTGAAAGTCACTCTCAGAAAAGGGTAATGATGTCTTATCAAACATGGATCCAATCCCCTCAACTGAAGCACATTTCTTTATAAATTTATTCAACAAATAAAAAGCAAACCATAACCCTAACCTCACATGTATTAATTGTCCGGTGTGGAAAACGGAAAGAATTTTTTGTATGTTTGTTTCCCTGCAGCTCATTCAGTAGAGAATGAAGCAAATTTCCCTCTTCAAACATGTTTTTTATTCCTTCATCCAACTACAGCATCATCAGACACATCTCTACCTGTGTAGTCTCATATATACCCTACCAAGTACAAACATACTTGCGTGAAGACACAATCAAGCTTAGTTTCAAATGGCAGAGACAGAAGATAAAGGCAACCAGACTGTAATAGTCTATTTCAAACACAGGCTTTCTTCTTCGTGTCTTTAAGACAGCACGGGAATCACACTGTACATAAAAACAAAGATTGCCACTGCTGGAGGGGAAAAAAAAAAGAAAAAAAGGAAGAGAAAAAACCCAATCCTAACCAAACTTGACAGGAAACTACGTTCCACTCACTCATGAAAAGATTCCAGCATCACTGACAACAAGCCCTTCTGATTGGGGTCAGTCACTTTTCAAGCCCAAGGGAACAGTCTTTTCCACCTTCAATCACAATCTCATAACTCCTCTATAAATAAACATACTAAGGAATAAAAAACAAAAAGGAGAGAGAACCAGCAGTCACAATCCACACACAACATAAACTGCATCAATAATATTTGTATTCTAGGAATTCTGGAGAGAAGGAATCAGTCTTCTTCACAGAGTTGAAAGAAGCTTTATTTGAACTATGCTTATAACTTGGAATGGTTTGGTAATTTTACAAGAACATCTGCTCAGACAAATGCATTATAAACACTAAACACCATCTAAGAAGCTTCTAACTTTTTATGCTCAAAACTGTAATAGTATGTGTCAGATGTTTAACTAACACAAAAATTAAAGCTCTTTTTTAATGCTGATTTTGGATAAGATTTTAGTGCTTAGAATTGCAAGGATCCATTGTTTTTCATTGAATCTACAACTGAGTTTTCAAGCAACCTTTCTTAAAAAAGGAAAACATAAATCATGATAGTTAAGCAAAAAGTGTGACTTACATCATGTTAGTCATATCCCAAGATACTGATAATTTTACAGAGGAGAACAACTTTTAATTCCTAGCACTGTGTATCCCGAGGCAATCCTATGTGAGGTCTATGAGTGTGTGGAGAGGAGCTGGAAGATGATGTCAGAGATTAACATTAATAGATTTCAATGTATGGATCACAAACAGTGACATTGAACACTTAAGAACTCAAATGTTTATGTGGCTTTTTCTTGTAAAGAATTCTTCAACCATTTTATCTTTTTAAGTATTTTATATGAATAGGAAATATTCCTTTGGGCATTCTTAAATCATCAAAGAAAAATGCATCCATCTATTTCTAAATTTCTTTTTCGATATTTAAAAATTAATCTGTATCCATGGCTATAGATAAGTTTATAGACACAGAGAAAGTCTCAGTATCAAAATACCTGAAGGAATTTCTTGTAATAGAAAGATTTCTGAGATGGAAAAAAAAAAATCACTATTTTGGAATTCCATTCCAGTGAGCAAAAAAAAACCAACCAGGTACTGTTTACTAAGTACAAGAGAAACGTACAATTTTTTTTTTCCACACATGCTGTAAGTGCCAGAAAGGAAGGATCCTAACATTATAGAAATCAATCACTGCTAGAATTTCAGGACAACCGCTTGTCCATCTTCCTAATGTAATGTGGGATTAAGCATTTCTATTAGATATCTGCCTTATACTTAAATACTTGCAGAAAAAGGCATTTCACAGTCTCCCACATAACCTGTCTCAATGCTTTTTAATTAAAACGACAGTATAATACCATATTTTGTCTAATATCTATGTAGGCAACCAGTGAATTAAGTTCTGTGTTCAGCACAAGTACTTAGCTATTCCTTTAGGATTAACCCTGGTGGTGGTTGTATGACATCTGACAGAGGCCCTCTGTATAGTTAGAATATAAAACACATGGGGTCAAGCAGTGTCACACAATTATCAATACTGACTCCTTTAGTGGTGCCAAAAAGTGTCTCCCAAGTCGTGCTTATTTATTGCATATGAAATAGGAGGCACCAGTAGCAATTTCCACCTTGTGGTACAAAGCAGGCAATCCTCTTTTAGAGGAGGGTTAAAGAACACGGGACAATTTAGCCATATGGATGCAAACTGTGTTGCATTATCTGCGGGCTAAAAAATGGACCTGAATTTGTTTTTTTTACTAATACACAGTCCTAGCCAAAGGGAGAGAACATGTTTCTGTTAGAAAATAAGTCAAACTAATTAATGCTATCCTGTTTTTCTGCCAACGTAGAAGCACAGAATTAGCATATTGTAAATATTTAAGATGAGCTTACATTTCCTCTGTGAAATCATATTTCTAATCTGTTCCAAACAAAAGTACATGCCAACTCCTTGAAAGAAGAAACACCTTCACCCTATTGAGCACCTAATTTATTAATAAAAAGAACAATCCAAAATTAATATTGTTTTAGATGAAACTTGACCCTTTTTCCCAGTATTGTCTTCTTCTGGGAATCCAGTGTACCAAACTTGAAAGGTTTAACCATTTCCCTTATACCTGGGTAGTTGTATAAGGCAGTTGCCCCAACAAATCTCACTCAACGCTTTCTCAGCAGGTTCACTATCTGATCTAACATTGTCAGAACAACACACAGTGATGTTCCGTGAAAAGGGACACTGTTTATTTTATCATATGCCAGCAAAAGCTGCCTTTTTCACAGGAGGCTTAAAGCTTAATGGTAAAGGATATACTTTCTCTTGTTGTACTGGTCTAAGTCCACTGCTGGTAACAGCAGTGCATGTCATGGCCTGCAGCCACTCTTCTAATCATAGTGCCAATTAGCTCAGGATAAAAGAAAGAAGGACTAAGCCTTTGCAATACCCAGTGGTGACATATCTGTCTGGCACCCAATTGCAGACTGGGTAGATCTGTGTTATGTTGTCAGGTTCCCCTTGCACTTAAAGTGCTTAAGAATAGCTTTACAAAAGCCAGCAGCCTGAACAAAGAGTTGCAGAAAGTAATCAATGGAAGAAGAGGATGCATATATCCCACCTCTTGAATAGCATGTCATCCAACTTGTGAAGCCTCCTAGCACACTGCCTCCCCTTCTTCAGTCAAGTGCTCCAAAAGGAGTACGAGTCATGTAATTTCTTTAATGCTGAAGCAAAACTAAAGAACAAGAAATGTCATCTGTCCTTGCTACTTCTCATTCTCCATGCAAGCATGCATACTGTGTCCTGGGCATGATTCTTAATTGACGGGCTCTCTGCACAAGTGAGGGAGACTCATCTTGAGAAAACAATAAGAGGTCTCAGAAGGAAGAATATCTGATTTTAAAATATCAGATGCAAAAGGTAGGGCTTTTAGCAAACCAGAAGCTTCAGTATATGAACAGCTATATGCATATATTAATGCAGCAGTGTTGGAGGTTTTATCAGCAGATATTTTGGCACATGAGAACCTCAACACAAGAGTATCTATCAAGAGTTTTCCAGATTTCATTCCCACATAATCTATGATTTAAGTGATTAAAGACTTATAGCCCAAAATGCTCAGTGCATTTATGGGTTATTTAGCTATGGCTTAGGTAACTGCCAAAGCCTGAGGAACTCTGTTGTTTGGAAAAACTCATAAGAATATTCAGAAACTCACTTGTGTATGACATGAATCAACTACTCTGATGACATTTGGAAATACAGCAATCATTTCCCAGCATTGGCAAAGTAACATATTGGTAGCTACTCTGAAATTCCGCTGGATGTTTGAAAGGTGTTGTATCATGTTGAAGCATCTGACATTTCATGTTTTCTTACCAACTAATCCAAATATATTAAAGGCACCAAAGCAAGTGTTTTCATTAAAATCTAGTCAGAACATATCTTTTAAAGATTTTTCAAATGAATTCTAATCACCTGTAGTACAACTTAAAGTTAATTTTCCAAATATTTTCTTTGATGTCTCGTTTTTATGAACTTACATCACATGACGCTGTTGGTTTCACTTTCTAGTGCACATAATCATGTTAACTGGTAGTTAATTTGTTTTTAATTGTTAGAATTACTTTTTCAAAGAACCTTTAATCATTTTGAAAATATTTTCTCCAGCCTGTTTACCAGGCAAAGGTTTTGATCTCTGCAATAGGAGATTTAATAAAATTGATGAATTTAATGAAATTGTTATCCCATATAAAGGTGGCATGTTTATCTGTCACAACCTATAGCACAAGAAGACGAATCACAAAAAATTTAACATGATGCATATGGAAAAATATAAATGGTCTAGGATGACTCTGCTTGAGCAGGGAGATTGGATCAGATGACCCACTGTGGTTCCTTCCAACCTTAACCATTCTGTGATTCTGTGAAATGTGTTAAAAATAAATTTATAAACAGAAATCCAAATAGATTTTCTTACAGTAATAATGTTGTGGTATTAGGAGAATTTAATACAATCCTTTGCATTCCATTCCTTGTAAAACTTACTTACATGCCCATGAGTTTTCAAGATGAGGACTCAGTTTTGAAGACGTGGCTTCAGTTTTGAAGCAATGTGGGCAGGGGCAACTCAAGCCTCCTCCCATATATCTGGTGTCAGATAGCATCCGAGTCATTAGGTCAGTCATTACCAAACTATTCACCCGCTATTTCTGACCATCATTTGGACAGAAGTTCTTTATCCCATCAAATATATGTTTGATTCTTTTGCAACCAGCCTAGCTGGAAATCGCAGAAAGGCCACAATAGCTTTTCATTTGCAATGTTAAGATATGTTTTGAACTTGGCATTTTTAAGCACAGCAACAAACATCCAGTGGCATCCACTTTTGTTGTTGTTACTGCTTGGGTCTTCACTGCCCTCACTGCCCTCCTCCAACCAGGCACAGCTGCCATGTGGATGACACTCACAACATTAATAAACAGAAAAAGGGAAAATGGAAGCAAGAAGGCAAAGAAACATCACCTACAGCCTTGCCAGGCTTGCTCCCTTGCCTTTTGCTTTTCTCAGATTGGATAAAGCTAGTAACTAATGGAGCCTGGAGACAAAAGAGCAGTGCTGGGAAAGGAGGGGCACATTGGTCACCAGACACTGCTCTGCATAAAAAAATTACCCCACTGATGTTAAAATGCATCATAATTTATAAATTACAGCCCCAAATTAACTGCTTTGCTGCAGTCCACAGGCACTGTGTGAGTTGTCAAGACTGAAACAATTGTGTTCAAAGGATGTAAGATACTAACTGTAGATTTAATGCTAACTCAAATTTGTTCCTACTCTAGGACTGCCACATCAATATATGAATCTCTTCAAATTCCCTGTAAAGAATAACCCCAGCATCTGACCTAGACAATGTCTCCCCAGAAAAACTGGCTCTAAAATGCAGGGTTGTCTTCAGGATGCCATTAAGCATAAGGCAGTGTCTTCATTTGCCTTCATGCATCAGTAGCTAGTTCATTATTCTATACAGCTTTTGAGTAATTCCTCATATAGGGGAAAAAAAAGTATAAAGTGTAAATCCACATCACCGTGCAGCTGTTCTTAGTGGCTTAAAAAGAAGCATCATTGACAGGCTTTTAGAAGCAGCTGCATCCTGTCCTCTCAGCCTTAAGGCATTGCTCCGGGTAGGGCTAGCTCGTGGGAAGGAGGAAAGGCTGCCACGGCTGCTGAAAAAGCTGGGGATATGAAGTAACTAAATTATGCAAGAAGTTTAGGAAAAATCTGGGGTGAAGGAGCATGAAAATTCAGAGATCATGAAGATCTACTGAGCAAACAAAACATTTTTAATAAAAGAAACCAGTTATAGTATGTGGAAAAAGCAGAATAGGAAAAATGATTTGGTGCACTGTGTTACATCTCAAAATTGGACTTTCCAGAAGAACTTGACTTATTATCTAATGAACCACCTGGTTATTTCAAGTGGTAAAATAAATATGCTTCATTTTAAATTACGCTTTAGTTCATCTATCTTTTCTTTGTAAATTCAGCTCTTTATAGATATCATAGAATGGTTTGAGTTGGAAGGGACCATCTAGTTCCAACCCCCCTGTCGTGGGCAGGGAACATTGCACTAGACCAGGTTACTCAGAGCCCTATTCAAATAGGAGTGTCTGTAAATAGAAATAAAAGTCTGCCAATTAATGTATTTAACCTCTACCTGTTGCTAAGTATTTCCATGTGTACAGTAACTTGTGAATATTTACACTGGAAAAAAAAATCTATTTTAACCATCCACTAAAAGTTGTGATTACGCTCTTGAAATTGGTAACCTTGCTACAGATATACTTATAGAAGGATGACCTTTTATATTTAGGTGACTCTGGCAACAAATCATTGAATTATGAATAAACGTAGCTTTGATATTTCCAACCTTTTTCCAACTCTTTTAGGCTAGATTTATTTCAGTGACTATTATAATGTTACATTGTTTACAGTAATTGAACTGAGCAATCAACACAAACACAATGTGTTTGAGAGCTTCTCCAATTGTGTTACAACAGTCATTTATTAAATTACACACAGATGTCATTCAACCCCTTGAAAGGACTGCCCTCGGGTTCAAGCCTGAATTACATGTATACATTGGCATTCTATTATTAATCTTTCAGCCCTTTTTATTTCCTCTTACAATATCAAAATGGATTTTCAGTTTTCCATATTTCAACAGAATGAATGTGGTCTTCTTTGGAATGGGGACCTGGGTGGTAGAACTGAATCATGATTATAAACCAAAGCATATTTCTGCTTCTAATTCAAAATCAGTTGGGGAATTTTACATCACAACCTCATTTTTCTGGTTTTTCCCTTTCATTTTGTAGTGCTTCAGTCTGTCTTATTGTGGCACAGTTACAATTTTACTTTCTGACACAGTGCAAGCATTTCCTCCTAACATTACTGCTGACCAAAACAGAAAACTAAACTGAACATAGATGTCCAGACTGTAGCAACTTTAACTCAGAAGAAACCTCAGTGAATCAAACTGAAAGACATTCTTCTTCCCTTTTTCAGCTACCAACAATCTGTGTCAATGAAGTTCCACATACTAAAAAGCAATTGTCAAAGTTAGAAAAGACCTCCAAGATCATGGAGTCCAACTGTTAACCTAGCACTGCCACATTCACCACTAAACCACACTCCAAGTGCCATCTACATGTTTTTGAATACTTTCAGGGATGGAGTTTCCACTGCTCACCTGGGCAGCTTGTTCCAATGCCTGACTACCCCTTCAGTGAAGAAATTTTTCCTAATACCTAAGCTAAACCTCTCCTGGTGCAACCTGAGGTAATTTCCTCTTCTATCACTTATTAACTGAGAGAAGAGACTGACACCCATTTCACCACAACCTCCCTTTAAGTAGTTGTATAGAGTGATAAGGTCTGCCCTGGGCCTCCTTTTCTCCAGGCTAAACAACCACAGCTCCCTCAGCCACTCCTCGTAACACTTGGTCTCTAATCCTTTCACCAGCTTTACTGCCTTTCTATGGACACACTCCAGCACCTATACTCAAGAAGCTCTGAAAGTGTGAAGAAATTGTTTTAGTAAAACCCCAACTAGAATTTGTGAAAGCTTCCGCAAAGGTTCCTGTTGTACTGTTCAAGGAGTTCTTCAGTGGTTACACGTGCAGTTAGAGGACTTCAAAGGTATTTCTTTCCCTTCTGAATTCTACTTCACTTGTAGGACTCACTCTGTGCCAAAAGTAAAAGTTAAATACAAACCGACATACCCTGATTTAGGTCAGTTGTCTCCATGTAGGGACAAGGCAGCATATGCCACTCACAGAACTTCTACAAAACAACCTGGCAAGTCCAAATTACTTTTACTGTAATGTTGGATGGGCAAACTGACTCTGATGGTAGAAGGACTCAATTTTTTTTTCCTCCATAAGTCTGTCATGAAGTTCTGGCTTGACCCTGAAATGCAAACAGAATTCAGACATAATCTGACCCATACTGAGTAACGGGACTCTAGAAAAGGTAGGATTGGAACCCATTTCTGTGGCTTCCAGCTCTGAAATGCTAGTTGTGGATCAATGCTACAGGATTTAAACCCCCAATGACCCTTAATGGCTAAAAACATAGGATAACGTTATTTTATCCAGTTTTTGTTATCAAAAAAAAGTCTTTCTCTGTCCCCTTACATGCTAGAGGAAAGATATATTTGTACAGGGTTACTGAATAGAGTACAAAAGGAAGAAGGAGAATAGCATCTCATGTTTTCCTAAGTATTGGGTGACCTGAGGAGCTTGTATCTCCTTGGATGGCTGCATCACCACAGTCTACCCCTGGAGACTAGTAAATAGCCTGAAATACTGCAAAAGCATGCAAACACTTTCCAGAAGGAGTTCTACCAGGGCATAAAGACGCTCCACACTGGGATATTATGCCTATTCCAAGCGTAAGTCATTAAAATGCCTTCAGCAGGCATTGCTCAAGCAGCTCACGTCCTCCATTCTCCCTCTCAGAAGGCTTTAAGAGACATTGAGTCAATTTTTTGTAAACAAAAGTGTAGGGACACTATGGAATTAGGACATACACTTAATAGTGGGTAAATATCAAGATATTTTCTCTTTAGGTATATTAAATTACATTCCTTTTTTTATTGCAATACATTATGCAAGTTTAGAGAACTAACAAGTGTTATGGATGCTGTAGCAGATAGCTGAATAGCCATTTAAAAATAATGCAACATTTCCAATTTGCAGTCCCAATGTGCATTGGCCTGGCCCCACAATTTAACAGCTAGGCCTTAATTGTCTTCTAGCCACTACTCTTAAAATGCAGAAGCTCTTTCTTTTTAACATCCATTTACAATCTCTCTTGTAGCTTTCCTAGCAACAGTGTCCTAGTACCTGAGGTAATAATTTATACAGTGCAAAGCTGCTACTTTGGAAAACAAAATCAAAAGTTACTGCACATTAAAAAACACTGCTTCAAAGAGAAAAAGGAAATAGAAGTATTTATTAGACAACTGTTATAGTAACAAAACCAGGAGACATGATTCCTAAGCTCAACTGACTGTTCTGTGTCCAATCAGGGGTTATACACAGAACCAGTCCGACACGCCAAAGTATTTATGGCTGTCACATATCTTAGGAGTATATGTCATAGCTGGTGATGCCAAATAGAAATGCTCTTACCTTTTCAGCCCCACCAGGAAACCCATACCGGCACACAGCTACCACCTGGGTCTTGGGGAAACCATTATAATGAAGATGTATCTCTAATTCACTTGGTTTGAGTTGAGAGAAGGCAACAAGGCAAAACTGTACAGGTCACTGCAACAGTCAGTCTCTTCAAGGCCCACTGGAAAGGCTGTGTACCTTAGCAGGCTCTGCCATACACCTTTTCACAAGTCTTTGCTTCACTGCCAGATGCACTTCAGTTCTCCCAAGCAGAGGTCCTTACCTCAAACTGTAAACCTACAGGTACTATTAGTACCATACTCCTTATGGTCTTTTTCAGTCCTTTCATTTAAAGCAAGCACTGAATCTGCCCCAGGGCACGTGCAAATTAAGAAAACTAGATTTCTGGTATTTCCCAACTGGCACACTAGTATAATGTTAAACCACTCTATTCCTGAGTCTACGTATGCTGCACAGAGGGAGTATAAAGCTTAATTAATTCATGTTTGTAAAGTGAGCTTCTCAATAGAAAGACCCTGTGTAAGTAGAAATTACTCCTATTAAATCAGGTATTGGGGGAAGTGATCATACTTTGTGGACTGGAACTTGTTCCTCTGTTCTTTAAATAGCAAGAACGCAGGCAGCAACGTCAATGAAGACTGCATCCTCATCATACATTAGTTTATTCAGAAAGTTCAAGCCAAAACGAATTCTCTTGGCACCTGTTCTGGCACTTTGTGCTGCAAACCTGAGGTAGGGACAGAATCCACTCTTTGTAAGTGCAGACATTTCCTAGGTACTATGTGTGGTCTCGGTGGAGGATGAATCAGTTGTCACGGGTACTTTGTTTACAGTCCCACCGACTGGAACTGGCGTCTGCTACAAAATGACAGTCTCTTGTTGAAAGCAAAGTACTTAGGAGCAGATCCTGGCTAATGGGATGAAAGAACTTTGAGGAGGAAAAAAACAAGGCCAAAGGGAATGAAAAGAAGGAACAAGAAAAAGAAATCTCAGTATTAGCAGAAACAGAATTACAATTTTTGTACAGATAAGTGAACTACTTATGCAAATACTTCTAAAATTAGTTATCACAGGCTGGTAATTTGCCTCAGTGCAAATACGTACAGTTATTTTTCACGTTTGTTAATGTTATAATGCTATTTCAAGTAAACTAAGTACCAAAAAGTATATGAATTCCTAGTTATAATCACTGAGTTCTTGTTTGAGCTGAAACAAGTCACTTAACCTTCCTCACAATGCGAAATAATAAGATGTGTCTGTTTAGAATGATGAGAATAACCTAATATATTTCGGGTGCTTTTGCAGAGGCTGTCACTTTTCAAGTACGACACTACCACAGAAAGCACAGAGGTGAGATCCTAAGTCTTATTAGCTACATCGTTAATGGTGTGAAAGTGCGGTGAGGATAAGTAAGGACAATGATCACTTCATACTCTCTCATGGTGCTACTTCATGCGTCACCACTTCCTTTATCAGAGCCCATCTCACTCATAAAAGGGATTCCTAGCGAACGTGAAAAGTAACAAGCAAGAATAGAAAATGAAAGAGTAATTTTACACTGTTTTTTCCTTTCTCAGCCACTAACACCACTCAGAATAACATTGGGCTCACTTCAGTGTTACACTGTCATTTTCTAACTCCCTTTCTTTTTCACTACATACTTCCTTTGTACCTGGAGTGTGAGTTGCAGTGCTTTGGCATAGGATAAAGCACTAGGATGAAGAAATCCCAAATCAGCAGCTTTGATACAGAATTGCATTTTTATTTTATTATAGCATCTGGAGATCTCTTCTATGATTGCTCATCAGAGAAAGCAGATGTGTGAATGTGTCTGCACATATGTGGGTGCACATGTAATGATGATGCCCAGCCAAAAAATATCTACACCTTACCAGCCACATAAAACCTAGAAGCCACAAATGTTATAGAGAAAGAAAACTAAGGCTTTCCTGGCTGCAAAGGCAGGGAGGGAAGGCAAGAACCATCCCAAATCCTCATGAAACTATATTCCTGCAGCTCATATCCCATATATGTTTACCACCTAATCTTTAACTCCTGAAGTTTATGATTCAGCTTTATATTATAAAGCAATTATCATATAATTCAGACAATGCATATGGTAGATCCAATTCCAATTCACCTTTCTCTAACTTCACAAGGAATTTTTAGTTAGTCTATCCAGATCCTACAGATTACTTTGCAGACTTCTTTTCAGCTGTCAGCGGAGCAAAATTTTAAGACATGCCACAGAACCTACCAAAAGTGGACTTTGAAAAGATTTATCAAAGTTGCGCTGTCTTCAGATACAACTGGAACACTTTCTATCTGGAATTAGAGACAGGTTTCAAGTTTGCTTGAGGCATATATTGTTTTCCATTGCTCATTTCCCCACAGTTTAAAATGCATGTACATATGGAGAGCAATTCTGTGTGATAGCCAGAGAAATGGTCTAAATGAACAAAATTTATGTATTCCTGCAATTAAAAAAGTTATAAAGCCCCAGGGAAATGACTCAAACATCCTTCCCCCACCAATAAACTCACTAGGAGTGTCAGGGTCTTTATGTCTCACCAACCTTGATGGATGAGTGCAGCACAATCAATAACTTACAGAAAAATGGGAGGGGGGTTAATTACAAATATAAACATCACCAAAGTAAGCAAAAGTAAAAGGTTAGTTTAAACACAGAAACCATCTATGTAGCAGTGTGGGAATTAAGGGATAACCCTTCTGATATTGTTTAGTATTTTGTGCTCTGTCAACTACAACACCATTAGCGTATTTGCAGAACTTAAGAAGACCTAGTGCTTTAAACAGAAGGATTTGCAAGCATTTATGAAAATACAGCACTGCCAAAGTATTCCTGAAAATTAACTGAATGAATACACTGTTGCTGTATAAGGTTACTAAACAGCAGGACATGATTCTTATAGAAATGATACAGTATCAGAGTTCCGGAATATAATTATTTATTACTTGCTTTTCCACAAAATAAAGAAAAGGAAGAGAATACAGAAGGGGGAAAAATCCAAACAGGTACTGCAAACCCACTTCTACTGAAGTGCCCTAAAGCAGCCAAAGCATACAGCAGCCAGCCAGATCTTTTCATTTTCTCTCACAGAAATCATTCCAGGGTTTTTACAAAACAAAGTAAACAATGAATATGTAATTGTGCAACATTGTTTTAAAATTAAGGAAATTCAACAGTACAACAAGTTGAATGATTATAACATCAATGTGGAGGGTTTTTTCCAGCTTGCTTTTTTCTTGTTTTCAAGCTAGTATTCACCAGTACTCATGTGTTTTCATCTCTCTTACTAGAGGGGTGTACACTGTAATGAACAGAGTGGTTTTGGAAAGCAAGAAGATAGATAACCACATTTTCAAGGAAAAATACTAAAATGTTTTCTGAGTGTTCTAATGAAAGTGATGGAAAGGTTTCCATACAGTGATGAGAGAAGGAACAGATCCACTCCTTGGTATACTCTATAGTCAAGATTTTCCACATGTAAGGTCATGCACAATTTTTCAATATATCGACACTTGCTATAAAAGGGAAAGTGAAGAGGACACTATTGATTTAAATAAAAGGAAATGAAGGTTAGACACTAAGGAAAAAAACAGTTTTCCAAGAGTAAAGATAATGATGGACTGAAAAGATTACATAAAAAGAGACCACTATTTTCCACCACTGGAAGTTTGGGGTTTTTTAAATGTATATAAAATATTTATCAGGAAGTGTTTATAGACAGGTGAATCTGTTTTTTGGCAGACAGCTTTCTTGACTGGGTGATCTTTTCTGTCTTCTGTCAGAGAAAACTAAGAAGATATGACAATACAAGAAAAGAGAGACAGGAAGAGAGAAAGCTCTTTTAGTTTATTTATAAACATTCACATATGGTTTTGAATCACTACTCTTAAAGATTACTTGTCCATGATACATGACTCAGAATCTTCTTCAGAATGTGGGAAAAGTTTAAACTTATGTGCCAAACCACAGATGCCATTACAGAGAACAGAGCTATAGTGCGATGCTGTCCATGACCTAAAAGGAGATTCCAGTTATGACATTTCACTTGACCCTGACTCACTTTCACAGTACATAAAATGATATTCATATTCTTGTTCATGTACTTCTAGGTCTCTTGGTGCAAATCCCAAGTAAGAGATACATATTATTATATTGTTACTGTTGTTGTATTGCTATCACTAATATTAACAGTAATTATTTTAACCTGTCTTGGCTGGCACAACTTTTAAATCAAGATAATCAAACAACTTTTAAAACTGCACTCCTGTGATGAAGGTTTCTACTTGTCATTGTTCAATATTAAGACAATGTGAAAACATAGCCATAATGAAGCTGTCAGTTTTGCGTCTGTTTTTAATTTAGCCTCAACAGAAGTGTCTAGTTTTCCCTTCACATGCATTGCTCCATTCTAAATTTAAAAACTCTGAGTAATACAGAAGTTATGCATAGGCTATTTAATGATGAAACTAAAATCTTCAATGAAAATACGTCTTTGGACAACTCCACCTTCTGGGCATTCACTCAACAACACTACCAGTACCAGGAAAATAATCAGCTCTAGCAAATGCACCAAGAGACTGAAAGTCAACCACCTGCGAAATTTCACAAGTACTCCCTTGCGTAGTTTTATTCGTGGACAACTAGGACTAAGCTCTCCCAAACTATATTATAAAAATCTTTAAGAGTTAAAAGTATTCTTCACAGACAATTTTCCTGCACTCACCTTCTTTCGTAGATTAGCAAATTTTAATAATATAGACATGGGTCACTCCATGACAGTTGACCTCATTGGCATCAATAGTTCCAGGCACATTTAATTTGCTACCGAAAATCTTGCCAAGTAGCTCTTACATTAAAGAAACTAATTTTTATTCTAGCTCAAGCCAAAAAAAAAAAATGGTTTCATTTAATAAAAGTTTGCTGAAGTTAATTGGCTCCAATTGTAGTTCTTAATCTACTGACTCTGTCTTTTAACTAAATGACAGCTTGATGTGCAAAGATTTATGAACCCCTTGGTTACTACTAAGTAGGTGTAACATCCTCACATTTGAGATATACACACACAACCTTAAAATCTTCTGTTAAGTCAATCCAATCAAATGATGTACTTTACAAGACCAACTGTTTTTTTTGTTTTAAAATACTCATGTCTGCAATATTTTTTTATCAAGTATATAAGCTGTAGCTGGCTCCTCTTTAGTATAAAAATTCTTTTTCTAGTCGTGGAAGCAAACTCACAAATAAAAACTCAGAATCACTCTTGTTGCTTCAGAAAGGTATCTACCACTTTTAATGATTAAAAGTTGACTGTATGTACATGGCCCAGACTAGTGGAAAATCTGCTTTATTATGCTACCACCATATATCATGGTCAGGTAAAATTTTAGCTTTGTAATATAACAATTTTGTCTTGAGACTACTCATTTGTAGCACATAGTGACTTTTAACAAAAACTTATCCTTCCACGGTAGTGAGATGTAAGTGGACTTAAAAAGCAGGTAGGTGGTCTTCAAAAACTGACAGTGTAGGAGTTTACATCTCATTCAAATGACAAGTACAGATTAATAACTAATGTATTATTAATACATCTTTATTTCCTCTTCTGTATTTAGTTTTATAGCAGGATGCATAATTAATGTACTATTTTAATCATGTTATAATAACAAGTCTCACAAAAGCAATACACAACTGGGTTTTGTGCAGTTAGCTATGTCTAGTGGGAAGAATTTTCATGTCAACTATAAATATATAATTAGAAAGATAAACAAAATGCATGTCACTGGCATTATTAAGGCAAAAGGTCTGTCTATAGTTTTGTTAAATATTAACAAGAGACACTGTATGGTTTTGTTTCTGTTGTTTGTTTTTAAACAAGCCACTTGAAAGAGAATGGCTTGGAAAAACTCAGCCACTGAATTGCTGCCCTGGCCTTCTTATAAGGTTTGATGTGCCTCACTGGTTTATTTCTCATAAGCTGCTCACCCAGCAATGGGGAAAGCAAACTGACAAGAAAAATGGTTGGCAGTGGGAAAAAAAGGGGGGGATGGACGGAAGCATTGATTTCTCTAAATGGAGAACGCAAGTCTACACACTCTAACAACAAAATGCATGGATAAACAAGAAAAAGCACTAGCCCCAGGACTGGCAGTCAACTGTAACTCCTGATAAAGTAAATGCATGGGATTTGGCATCTATCTATGAAGACTGTTGTGCTTCTGCCCTTGTAGCAGGACACTTTTGTAAAGATCTGCACCAAAGTTTAGCTAGATGACCCTAAACTGAAGTGCTGCATTGCTTTCAGCTGTTATTCCCTGTTGTCTACTGTTAATGTTTAATTAAATATTAAAAAAAAAAATCAAATTATATAAATAAATTTACTTAGCATCAACTATATCAGTACTACATGATAAGAAGCCTCTCTAGTAACAACAAAAGACTTGAATTTTTTAATCTTCTTAATTGTATAGGCTATTATTTTAGAAATAAATCAATATCATTCTAATATATTGAAGTGACACTAGCAAGGTCCTTTAAAATCTAAACCCAGCAATAACCAGCAGAACTTTTGTCCATCACAAAAGTGGTAACTCTTAGAATTAGAAAATACTCTGCTGGCTTTCTATGTGAGATATATGTTTCTTACTATATTCTGCCACCATTGTGGCTGTTCACACATTTATTTAATTGTGTGAAACAGCATAACACAAACATGAGTGTCAATTCCAGTGGACCGACATAGTACTGCTCATGTCCATGATGTAACCTTAGCAATGGTGAAAAGGCGGCAGAATTCCTATAGTAATGACTGAGAATAAATTTCTATTGACTATAGAGTATAACATGTGGGACTGTTTATCTGGGAGTTCTGTGTATTTCTTTGCATAGAATTGATAATTCTGGTTAAGGGATTGCGGTGGGGGGAAACAGTTTCCCACCCCTGGAGCTAAGAAAAGTGGTAACCCCCGAGGGGGTGGTGACCCTTTGGGGTCACTTAGACCGGAAGAGAAGGTGATGTTGGAGTTGTAGTAGTTGTTGGAGAAGAAGTAGCCATGTTGTGAGCCACAAGGAAGGGGCAGGAACCCCTCTGGGGGGCCACAGCCCCCCCAGTTCCCGGTTGAGGGGCTACAGGGACTTGGAACAGTGTAAGGCTGGGCTAAGTATCTGTAGCTGAGTTTTTCCTCCACCGTGGACAGCAGAAGCGGCAGCAAGAACAGCACTGACCGAGGAGAAGCAGTGGCAGAGAGCCAGCAGTAGATAAGGAGCAGCAAACAGACATTGCAGCCAGGCAAGAAGACACAGAGTTGTCTGAAGAGAAAGAGAGCAGCAGCAGAGAGAGAACTAAGTTCTACAGAGAGAGAATTTGGGGTAAGGACTGCAAACCAATTCCCCCAAACTCCTTGGAGACCTCTGCTCTCATAGAGAGGAGGGGGTGGTGGACTCCCACCTGAGAGGAGTCCTAAAATGCAGCATGCACTGCAAAGAGAGGAGCTGAGGAGCTCAGGCTTCCCGGAGCTGGACCGGAACAGCCAATGGAATGCGGAGGAGGGTTTCTCCTCCCTGGCACTGCCAAGCTGGCAGTTTTGAGACAGAGCACGGAGCTCTGCAAAAGGGACTTGGATCCCCTGAAGATACAGACTGTCGCGAAGACTCCCTGTGCTTCGTGATATGACCGTGGTGGAGCGACCTTTGTCTGGGTGAACGCAGCCCATGGAAGAGAAGACCCTCATTTGGAGACGAAGGGCCGAGGGGCTTGGACTCCCCTCGTGTGTATTGGCAAAGATCCAGCTATGGCTGCTGCATGGAAGAGAGAAAGAGACACTGCTGCCCTAGAGAGACTTGCTGCTCAGAGAGAGAGAGGAAAGGATCTTTCCTTTTTCCCTCCTGGACTTTTATTTGGAAGGCAGAAGAGATTTGATCCATTGTAAATACTGTATGTCATGGTAGAGATAGTTAAGATTGTATATGATGTATTATACTATTTATTTGTTGTACAGTCTTGTAATACATATTCCCTTCCCCCCATTTTGAGTCTTGTGTGGTGTCTGGAAAACCCATCTCACACTGGGTTGAGATGTGGGAGGATGGCTAGGACTAGGGAATTGGATTTTGGGGCTCTCAAACCATGACAGGGATGATAAAACGATAACCAAGAAGCCAAGTTGAACCCCTCCAAAGTCAGTAAAGCCTGAAAAGACACCGTAGAAATAAAGAAGAAAAAGACTGTTTTGGGAACAAGTTGCATAGAGTAACATGATAAATCACAGCTTTGGCATAGAACAGCTTCATGTTCTTCTTTACAATGGGCTGTGTCAAACACATAAACATTTGTATTTTTCATTTCACCCACAAATTGTCAGGTTTGAACATTCAATTTCAGTGGGCAGGTATGTGATGTCTTTTACTATTATCTTGGTCTTTATTTTCTGTTCTTTCTGATTTTCCACTGTGTCCATCATTCATGAACTTTTAAATTCCCCTCAAGCTTTTAATCTCTACCCGTAAAATATGAATTTTCTTTTAGCTTATACATTTCCTTAATATGAAAATTTCTCATTCTGATGGTCACGTCTGCTGTCATAGTCAGTTGACAACAGAATGCATATTGCTATTCTTTTTGTTTATTTCTTAAACATGAATTTTTCTTGGGTTACTTGCAAGGAATGAGATAGAAGGATATACAAATATAAAGAGAAAGCTTCCAAAGATATACTTTTTTGAAAATGTATTATTACTTGGGACTGCCTGCAGTTTAGAAAGTTAAAATGAGTCAACTAAAACCATGAAGTTAATGCAGAGAAATTAAAATACATGAAGCTATAGGTAGATGCACTCATTTTAAACTAAAATGCCTTTATTTTTTTGTAGTTTAATCCTCCCTTAAGCACTCCACTTTTCAATAAGTTTTCATATAGAGGCTTAATGGTCCTTAATTTTGCTGCATTAACTTCATACTTTTAGTTGCTCTCCCACGTACAATTGCCATAAGATATCTAACTACCACATTTGCTTGGTGATTGCAAAGTTAGGAACATAGAAGGCACATTTAAGTGCTGCCATTTATAACAGCATTAATTTGAACCTCAAAACTATTAATACAGAAATATTAATGCAAAATTATGGACACTTCAAAGCTTCTTTTAAAATCTGTACAACTTTTTTAAACGCTTCTCTTCAATAGAAGATCTCAAAACATTCTGCAAAATATGCAAATATTGTTCCTATTCTTCTGAAGTGAAGTGACACAATTCAGGGTTAAACCTATAAAGGAACTTAGCATCATTCAGATCTTCCCAAGTTTGTCACTTCCTGGGCAAAAGAGAGCACCACTTTATATTCTAAATGTGTTTTGAACGAAACTGGCTGTGGTCATGATTATTTGTAGCTAAACTCACTGCTGCCTGTGTATGTGTGTGTATTTAGCTCCTTTGCAGAGCACCTATTCAGATCAGATACCCATGGGATTTAGGCACAAGGATGTTTACTTTGTAAATCTAAATAGGGTAAAGTGCAAGTTGGATTGCTCTTCCAAGATAGCAACACTTCTGAAAAAATCCTGACAAACTTCAGGTTCATTTGGGAATTTGAAAAATGAAAACCTACACCACCAACTGTCCAATTGAGATGAAAACCATGAAATATGCTACCAAGTGTGAGTAAAATGACTGGTGAATAGTTGAGCAGTTGATAAAGGCATAGAGATGTTTTCCAGGTTTACTGAAAACCAGTCCAGGTTGAAAGAACGGTGTATTCTGGCATAATTAAATATCTCCCAGATTGTCTTTTGGGGGAAAGAAAAGAAACAAGGCATTCAGTTCTACAATCCAATGGAAAAATACCCACTTTATGACAAAAACATCCCCTAGAACTAGCAGGTAAAATTGGTAGTGTCCTTGGCAATTTTAGCACCATGGGCTGGCTGATACGAGAATTGTGAGACAGAGAGATGAGATAGGAGAAGATTTAGCCTAAAAAAAAAGAGAAGGAACAACAAAAACAGAAGGAAGCTAAAACGTTGAAAGAAATGGGCTTTTTTTTTTTTTAGACTAGTAAAAAAAAAAAGGAAGAAACTGTTTGTCTTAGGTATGCAGAGGGAAGCAAAGAGAACAAAGATTACAACTAAGGTTATGGTCCCAGTAGGCATGAGGGATAGTGAAGTTGTAAATGGAGACAGAAGAGAGGCAGAGGAGAGGGACTGAGGGGAAAGAGAAGAAATGGTTTATGTTACGAGAAGTATGAATGTCATGCACTTCTCTTTCCCCCTTTCAGCTTAACAAGTGTTCTGAACTACAAGAAACATGGATGGTATCAGGAAGGTAAGGTCTTCCTGAGGGACTACTAGCATGATAGGATTATTTCTTTTTACCTCCCTAACACTGACAAGTGCACTTCTATAAAGAGTGTTCTGCTCTTAAATCATCTAATTTATACTTTAATAATTCAGAGGTTTCAGAAGATATTTACCAAAGCAATATTTACTGCAGACGTGAAATTCAAAAATAAAAAACACAAACCCCCATAAAAAAAACAAGGGAAGAGCATTTTCAGCTCCAAAATTATGAATGGGAAGTAAACAGATATATCACTTTAGATGTACTGCATGATTGCATAGGAATGATACAAATATGTACCTATACAGGCAACAAACATTATCATATTTGTACTTGAACTCAAGTGTAAGCAAAAGCAGATTAAACTGCCCTTTTCCCCTTCCTCTTTCACTCAGGGCTTAGTTCCCACTCCCAACCTGCAGGTACCAGTGTTCATCTCACCCCACAGGAAGCCACAGGAAAAAAACTTACTACTTTTGGTGTGATTTGTTATCTGTGGACATAGCAAGCAGCAACAGCTTGCAGAGGTGAGACAGAATAGAGGATGGGGAGTTGGACCTGAGCGCAAGGGAGGAGATACTGCAAGGCAGATTTTCCTGGTTCATACTGCCAGGGACCCTCAGCAGAGGGGATTCTTTTCTGTAAGCATCAAGTGCATGTTCGCAATTCTGCAGCCACAGAGTTTAAATCTGTTTTTTCCTGTTATATTTTTTTCAGTTACTCCAGAGTTGATCCATATGTGTGAAGTATATTTGTGCACCATTAATGGCTTTCATTACGGTTCTGTAATTTATTTCACATAAAGGTGAAATGTGAAGGACGTTACCAGATAGTTCTCAGTACTCAAAATCATTCTGTTGTTTCCTCCTATTACTATTTCACAGTTTCTTTTTCCTTTCTCTTCGTTCAAAATCCAATAGTACAATCAGTGTGTAAAGTTAGTATTGCTGAAATGACCATTTCTGTGATGCATCTCATTTTAGTGATTGGAAGTTTTCTCTCCACTGATATTTGCTACCAAGCAAGCAAAGAGAAACAAACCTGTCTTTTAAACTATGCCATGTAAAAATCAATTAAAGAAGACAATAATACTGCTAATGTTTTGAAAATGAAAGCACCCCATATCTGGAATCATTGTGTACTTACTATATATGCAGAATTATCAATCTTTCTCATAAGTTTCAATAACTTTCCCCTCTCTAGGCCTTACAGCATTTTCACCTTACAGTGGTTTTGATAACATCCTCAATGGATTGGGAAATTGATCAAGTTGCGGTGTTACAGAAATTTCTTTATGTTGCTTTAAGTAAGGGGATATAATTTATCACTCAAAATATTTTAGTCTCAACTCTAGTTCCTAAGTGTCTTGTGAAAAAATACAAACCACTACAACTGAAGGGAAAGTATTGGAATCATGCAACATCTTGCAAAACTGGCAGAGAAAAATTAGGACAGGAAGAAGTTACCTACGATACTCCTAATAATTGCCATCATCTGCAATGCAAGCCTCTCATGCCCATAAGAGAGACTTCATTTTTAAATACTAAGAAGCTCACTCATGGGAGTAGTCTCTTCAAAATTTTTTTACTGTGCCTCTTGTTTCCTCCAAGCTTCCATGTTCATTCAAGCACCGCACAGCTACGGCAGAAATGGGTGTTATTTTTCCTTAAGAATCTGTCTGTTCCTATGTCTGCTTAAAGTCTCTTGTCACTCAAAAATTGTGGTATGTGTTGATACTCTGAATTTTTGAAAAAAATGCCAGTCTTTTAAAAAACACACAGTAAAAGAACCTTCTAAATACTTTATTGTTAATTCAGGATTATTAACAGAATGTATGCAAATAGGAATTTCAGAATAAAGAAGTTATCATATTCTGAAGAGATGACAGGTAATTATAATTACCATCCAAGTTCCAACTTCCTATCACCCACAGAGAATGACCCTATCCAATTCATTCCTTCCCAGGGGAGGGGGTCATGTTCACCTCAACAAAAGTTAGCCTGAAAGTTAAAGACTAGATTTTTCCCACAGTTGATGGAAGCAGGCACCATCAGAAGATATTCTGTCCCTCCAATCCTAAATTCACACTTGTTAACCAAGTGGGGGGGCAGTGCCAACCTGCTGGAAGGCAGGAGGGCTCTGCAGAGGGATCTGGATAGGCTGGATAGATGGGCTGAGTCCAATCATATGGAGTTCAACAAGGCCAAGTGCTGGGTCCTGCACTTTGGCCACAACAACCCCATGCAGCGCTACAGGCTGGGGACAGAGTGGCTGGAGAGCAGCCAGGCAGAAAGGGACCTGGGGATTCAGGAAGCTGAACATGAGCCAGCAGTGTGCCCAGGGGGCCAAGAAGGCCAATGGCATCCTGACCTGGACCAGGAATAATGTGTCCAGCAGGTCCAGGGCAGTGATTCTGCCCCTGTACTCAGCGGTGGTGAGGCCACACCTTGATGTGTCTGGCTCTGGGCCCCTCGTTTAGGAAGGACATTGAGGTGCTGGAGAGTGTTCAAAGAAGGGCAATGAGGCTGGTGAAGGGACTGGAGCACAGGCCCTATGAGGAGGAGCTGAGGGAGCTGGGGCTGTTCAGCCCGGAGAAGAGGGGGCTCAGGGGAGACCTCATCACTCTCTACAACTATCTGAAAGGAGGTAGGAGTGAGGTGGGCGTCGGTCTCTTCTTCCAGGCAACCAGCAGTAGGACAAGAGGGCATGGTCTCAAGCTGTGCCAGGGGAGACATTAGAAAGAAATTCTTTACAGAGAGAGTGATTGGGCATTGGAATGGGCTGCCAGGGAAGTGGTGCAGTCACTGTACCTGGAGGTGTTTAAGAAAAGACTGGATGTGACACTTAGTGCCATGGTCTAGTTGACAGGGTGGTGTTGGGTCATAGGTTGGACTCAATGATCTCAGAAGTCTTTTCCAACCCAGTTGATTCTGTGATTTTGTAAACAGTTTATATATCTGTATCCTGTCCTTCCCTAAAAGTTCACTTCCAAATTCAATGTGATTTAATATCTTTTGCAAGACTTCAGACTACCTCTGAAATTAAGTTATTGTCTACACCTCAATGTTAAGAGCTGGGAAAGGGTCAGACAGACAGATTTCTCCCAGAGACCTTGTCTACACAGAAGCATGCAGCAAAATTATTCTGCTTTTAATTCTTAAAGTGGATTATTTAAACTATGTTAAGTATCAGGTAGCTGTTATTCATTTGGAAGGGAGTTAAGTTAAGCCAAATCAAGGCATTTTTAATTCTGAATGAACATCTATACAAGGACTTAATTAGGTTTAACTAATCCATTTTAAATTCATTTTTTTAGATTAATTCTCCTGAACATCTCCATGTAAATAAGCTTTCAGTGAGCTAAATGCATTTTCAGTAAATTATTACCAAAACCACATTCTGTTTCAAACATGGGTTGTGTTTTGGTATGTATTTTCTTTTTAAACCCTGACTATCAGAATATACGACAGAGACAACATGGCACTAATCCATACTAGTAAACTGACTGGTATATAAAAAACCTTTTTTATTTTTAATGAAATAGTCATTTCTTTTAACAAGATTGGTTATTTAAACTAATGTTTTACCAGCACTGTGACGACAAAAAGAGGTAACAAATGAACCAATGAAATATAATAATGGGTCCCTCTGAGCCATGACACTGCATCACATCTATCATATACCTCAGGAATATCAGATGTACTCTTATGGGCAATTTAAAATCACTAACATGTCTTTTAAAAAATGTAGCAGCCACAACATTTTTAAGTGTTTATTCTCTCTCACATTTCTTCTTTAATGATTTATCAGATTATCTGTACATCAAGAAGTATTTATTTTCTTTCTAAATAATGTCTGTATGAAAATATCTAAATAAAAATATCTAGTATTCTCACAGCTGCTCTTACACCTTGGTCATAGGTTTTTCACACCTCATAACTACTTTCCTTAGTTCATAGGTCCCTCTGGAAAGTAAATAAACCGGATGTTGATATATAGCTTTGACTGCTAATGTCTCACATTCACTTTGTATGAGAGTAAATAAATAAATAAATAGGCATTAAAGGACCTCTTGAAAGTAAACCCCATGTGATTTTTGAGCTAAGGAGCTAAACTTGACTCTGTGATATTGATTTAATGACAATTAATACTGAAAGTCTTCCCTTTAAAATTTTCAATTGCGTAATGCCATGAAAATTTAGATGTATATCTCTATGAACTACACATACAACAATTCCTATTAACACTAATGAAACATAGTAATAAGCCACAATTCTGGCACGTTAACACTTTTGCTTACAGTGGTGTATAAATGCTCTGAATTAAGATACAAAACACACATAGGAATTAAGTATTATTAATCCCATCTTACAAGTAAGTAAACAGGCACTGCAGGATTGGTTTGCAGAGTTTAACATGCAGGTTTCATTCCAGAAAGGCACTATGACAAGTGGTGGGATTTAAAAATGTGCTTAAAATTTAACATGCCCTAAACACTTTCCTGACTGAGTCCTGGGTGTGCATCAGTGACAAAGCTGTAACACAAAACTTTGGCTGCCAGCCTCACGCTCCCAACCATTTGTGCAGCCAAGGTAAAGCACTGGCTTAACGTCTGCATATGCTGAGCATAGATATTGTTCAGCAAGCAGTAAAAAGCATGAAACGATGAAGAATGGTTTATAAGGTAAGCACTGTAGCTTCTCCTTGGTTTTGAAAAACAGTAATTCAGATTTCTTCCAAAATGGTGTTCTCTCTCTGTTTTACATTCATCTCCCTATTCTTTCCCTTTCCTTTCCTTCTCTTTAAAAGCTGCTAACATCAGCTGCTTCTTTGTGGATTTTTCTTTTTGCTCCATTGCCTACAAATTGCTCTAAGCTCTTCATTCCCTATGAACCTGTTCAGCTGCAGGAGAACAGCTGTACAGCAGGCTGTTTCTAGTACACCTCTGGAAAATGTATAGGAAATGTTAACAAGCCATATAGACCAAAGTTTTTTGTCTTCTGAAGATTTGAGTGGGGATATAGATTTACATATATTTAAATCTGCATGCATCTAAGCAAATGTACAGTTGGGAAAGATAAATAAACATTAAAATACTAGGTACATTTCTCCAGACAGTAAAATGTCTAAAATTCTCAGTCTCTGATTTACATCCCCCAGGGGTGTCGGACGATGTCCAGCCATGTCAACTGGAGTGGAAAAACACTGCACGCCAGCACAAAAAAGCCTGATTGCTCTAAAACAAATGTCTTTTTAATTCCTTATCTCCTCAACCCCCTCCCCTACACAAGAAAAGTGCTCACTGAACTGACTGACGTTGTTCAATTTCTTACTTAGGTTCCAAAGATAATGAATGACAGTATTAATTTTATCTCAGAAGATAAATATATTTGCAGAAAAAGCATGGTTGTTTTATTTTTATGGTTTTGTTTTAATAATCAAAAACATTAAGATGAGAATCTTGATTACAAGTCTCTAGACAAATGTATGCAGGGTATGAAAGAGAACACGTGAAAACAACAAAATTATGCTTCTAGCTGAAGAAAATCGACTCTGGGTTTCTGACCAAAAGCTCAAAGAAGAGATGGAAAATTTGCTACCGGCTTCTAAGTGTGCTGTCTAAAGGACCTGGTTTAATCCAGGAATGAACTTCCTTTTCCGCTGACATGGACCTGCCAGTTCAAACACATAATACATGCAAGGTAAATCATCATTTGTAATGGTGATGTTATTGTTGTGCTTTATGGGTCTACATAAAAATGCTGGATAAATCAAACTACATTAAAGGTGCAACACCAATGACTGTAGTGGTGTTCTTAGTTCCCCTTAGAGGGCGTGGTTTTCATTTGCCAGATGTTTAAATGTCTTCTGATATAATTCCTTAATGGAAGCTTTTGTGACAGCAATATTCTTATGGTTTTAGAAAACAAGCTTTTTTTTTTTTTTTTAAACACCTTTCTCTTGGAGGAACAAACATGAGAGAAGCTACAATGAATAACCCCAAACAACATAAGAAGTATTCAATTCTGATCCTTCAGTAATATCATAATACAGTTTTTTGGTGCCCTTTTCCTTTCTTTCTTCTTGTTCTCCATTTGCTTCTCTAAATTTGAGGTAGTGTTCCCCTACCGGCCTCTACAGGCTGCCAAGGACAAGGGGAAGGAAGTGGAGGCATTTATGTCCTCCTCCTCATACTAACTGGTTGCTCTTCATCCTGACATCAAAACAGCTCAAACAGGGCACTTCTGAGACAAGGAGGGGACACAGGCTGAGAGATCTGAAGGAGGTGAAACATTATTTATGCTATGACTAGAAACTAGAATATTTGGAGGTCCCAGTACACCTGGTAGATCCTAGTGCTACAGACTTCACCATGGCCAAAGTGTTCTTGGGTCTCTGAAGAACTCCACAAAGACCTACTGATCCTTGTCTGAAATGTTTAATGGTGTTAGGATACTTGAAGAATCATAAAAGACCCAAACAGCATTAAAAGATTTTGGCATAGCCCATAAGTACTGGAAAACACAGCATTTCTAAAGTTGATGCCATCCAGTGCTCACACATAGGAGATCACACTACAATCTGAAAATCAAATAAAAGCCCAGAGCAAACCACTGATAAAACACAAAATAATAACTGTGGGATGGCTCATTAACTTCCAAAGTTCCTAAGAGGTTGGAGATCTCTGAAATGTCTGTCCTTCCGCAGTGCCTGCAAGCCTGATATGGGATTTAATGAGTTCTCTGTATCAACACAAAAAGAAAGAAATGTTTTCTCATTTACAATTCATCTAGTTGTCTTTCTACCTCTCTAAAAATACAGCTATGACAGAGATTTAACTGCAATTTTACAGAACAGTGTTCTGTTTCAGTAAAATGAAAAAGACCAATAACTTTTTAACAGTTAAAAACTGATGCTTTTATGCAGTAGAGAAAAAATTGCAAATTAAATTTATTCTAGAATCCATTTTTATTACTGGTTTTCTCTGAGAAAAATAAAATCAATAAGAGGAAAGACTTCTCAATATGAGTAGCAGGTCTTAACACTTGACCATTCAAAGGGTTGAGGTTTACTTCACTGACAATAAACATGACAATAAAATCTTCTTAAGATGATGAGTTATGCACTGATAATTCCGGACAGAGCATGCTCAATATCTACTGTAATCATACATACAGTTTTGTTTATTTTATTTTTTCCTCAGAATTACCTTGGAAAATTACAATATCAAACTAAGAGTAAAGAAATGCAAAAGCTTCTAAATGCAAAGAGAACAATCTGTTAAATTTTAAAAAAATCTATTGGAAAATAACTGCGGTGGGGATGAGTGTTAGATGAATCCCCTGTGACTGTGGGTGGAAAAGGATTGCAATAATTTCAGTCCTTTTTAAAAATACTGAGCAAATCTTGTGGACCTGATGCTATGGCCTTCTAATTTTCAGACTGCAGCTAAACCACTAGGCTACCTCTCTCTTAACCTGACCAAAAAGAACAAAAGAACTGGTGGGGTTTATTTAATCTTTGTTGTAAAAATCTGGCCTTGATACTGCATTATTAGGTTTGTATCTTAGTTTTTCATGGAGTTTTGTAATTTTATTTTCAACTGTTTCCTTTTCAAAAGTGAAAAATTCAAAATTAGAGGTTACTAGATACATTGGTACATAAAAAATCATTATTAATAATAATACCTAGAGCTTAAAGTTGATAAAAAGGTAGACTAAAACAGGAAAATATGACTCCATTATGGAGGAAAATAGGTTATTAAAATTAATGTGTTTGAGTAAGAGAACAATGTTTATACACGTACTGTGGTACATACTGGATAGTTACTTACACCTTGAAAATCGTAGATTTTATTTTGATTGCCAAGTAATTTTAACATCAAGTTCTACTCCAACAATTAGACTGACTCCAAAGCAAGCTCTCTGCACCAGGTTTCAGCATTAGCTAAATTTTACCCAGCATTTGCACAAAACTGCAATTTAATCAACAGATAAGTGCAAAAGAGTTTCATTGTAAGGTATAAAGAATAATGTAGGATTTGCACAAAGTCTTCTCGTGCTACACTGCTCCCAGCTAAAGAATGAAATTTGTGACTTTGTTTAGATAGGTTGTTTTCAGTTATTTGGATGCTGATGGGACTCTTGCCTCCAGTCAGTTTTAAGATTTAGTGGAAAGGTTATATATTTTCTGGAAGATGGTAAAACAATTCTGTAAATATGACATCAATGGAGGGATTAACAAAGTATGTTTTCACAGAATCCCAGAATATGCCAAGTTGGAAGGGACCCACAGAGATCATTGAGTCCAACTCCTGGCCCTGCATAGGACCATCCCCTAGAGTCACACCATGTGCCCGAGAGCATTGTCCAAACACTTCTTGAACTCTGTCAGACTTGGTGCTGTGACCACTTTCCTGGGGAGCCTGTTCCAGTGCCCAGCCATCCTTTGGGTGAAGAAGCTCTTTCTAATATCCAACCTAAACCTCCCCTGACACAACCTCAGGTCATCCCCTTGGGTCCTGTCACTGATCACCACAGAGAAGAGATCAGTGCCTGCCCCTCCTCTTCCCCTCATGAGGAAGTTGTAACTGCAGTGAGGTCTCCCCTCAGTCTTCTCTTCTCCAGGCTGAACAGACCAAGTGACCTCAGCCACTCCTCATACGGCTTCCCCTCAAGGCCCTTCTTTGTTGCCCTCCTTTGGACACTCTCTAATAGCTTAATACCGTTCTCATATTGCAGTGCCGAAAACTGCACACAGTGTTCAATTTGAGGTCGCACCAGTGCAGAATTCAGCGGGACAATCCCTGTCCTTGACTGGCTGGTGATGCTGTGCCTGATGCCCCCCAGGACATGGTTGGCCCTCCTGGCTGCCAGGGCACTGCCATTGACCAGGACCCCGCACCTCATGCAAAGCCATAAAATGAAATTGTTTACTGTTAGTTGCTTGGGTTTTGGTTTTTGCTTTGTTTGCCTGTAATTGTAAGGTAGCCAAAACAGTGTTTAATGAATAGAATGATGAAAGCTACAGCATATATACTCTATGTTGTCAACTCTTTCAGGTTTAGCTTGGGGAGACTGATTTCATCCTTATGTTATGTGGGGCTCTGATAAGTTACCATTATCTATGCTCAGAATTACCTGTCTGATGATGCTGACAAACAGCATGGATGCTAGGTGCTCAAGGCTGTAACAGCATTTGACTCATTCCACTTGCTGTGCTGCCTACAGCAAGTTAGCACCTGACATACCTAACCAAGCAACAACAAGCAGTTAATGGGATTCAACAAACAAAATTTAAAAAAAAAATAATAAAAAAGCTCCACCTGCTGCAGTAACCTTGTGCTATTTAGATTTTGCTGACTTAAGATATTTTTTCAACTCTTAGACTAAATTTAAAGTCACAGTAAAATATTATGTTTTCTAGGCCCTAAAAAACACTGTAGCTACATTTTAGGTAGATTTTTTAAAATCTCACAAATAATTTATATATCTTTGCCATAAAATTTAGTTATCACAGGTTTAGTAAAATGTCTGCAAGTGCTTATGGTACACTAGCAGCCTTGGCATCATTGACAATCTGTATTATTACAACAAGTAAGTTTTTCTTCCAAGTTATCTAGTTACAACAAAAAAAAGTCTGGATCTGGAAGAACATATATGATTCTTCCACGGTCATTTCCCTCATATATACACACCAAAAGACAAATCTCTCCTCCAGCTTTGGAGTCTCCTTTAAGTTCTCTAGGGCAGATTTTCAGCACCACAAATTTCAGTCTCTTCTAGCCAGAAAGCTCCTCCTTCCAGTGACTAATAGTAAATATGAGTATTTACACAGTCTTTATCATCATGTTCAACACTCTTGTCCCACCTGACGACAAAAGGATCCAGACGTATATTCTCTTGATTGTCAACATTCCCATTCTTCAGCTCTTGGTAGTCTGCAAATTGCACATACAACAGGAAAACCTTATTCCACTTCAGATGCTAGAGAAATTTTTAAAGGACTCACTTCATGAAAATTCTATGTCCCCTCTTAACTGCTTTAAACCATCTTCATCCATCTTATAGTGATGTTACTGCCACAGGTATCATCAAATCCAACATTTTAATTTATTTTTAATTCTACTAATGAGATTTTCATGTAAAAAATCATTCAGGGATCATGCTGCTCAAGTGACAATGGGAGAAAGAGAAATGTATTTGCAGTAACATACTCCTTAGTAAAGATCTGTATTAATTTAATTGCAGGGGCGGCATCATGGCCACTATACGTGCTGAGAGGAGAGAATGGAATGGAATGGAACTATTTCATTTGGAAGGGACCTAAAACAATCACCTTGTCCAACTGCCTGACCAACTCAGGACCAACCCAAAGTTAAAGCATGTTGTTAAGGGCATTGTTCAAATGCCTTTTAAGTACTGACCAGCTTGGGGTATTGACCACCTCTCTAGGGAGCCTGTTCCAGTGTTTGACTGCCCTCTCAAAGGAGTGCTTTCTAATGTCCGTTCTAAACCTCCCTGGTGCACCTTTGAATCATTCCCATGTGTCCTATCCTAGGGAGAATATCTGCTAAGTATTTATTTTTTAAAACAGTACCAGGAGTAGATCAAAAGGAATTATATTAAAAAAAAAGGAAATTTAAACATGTCAAGGAGAATCAGTCCAAGTTAATCCTGAAAGAGGTAAGATTGTGGTGTTATTGTTATTCTTGTTTGATTTATTTTAACACATCCGTGTTAATATCATGCTTCATGATACTCCCATCTCTTGTGGCAGAACAGTTAAGACTGAAAAATGTTTAAATATAATAAAACTATTCCAGAACATAAGGTTCTAACATAAGGACATAAGGTCCTCTCGTAACAGACTAGAGAATCAGGAACACTCACACCATCAAATCCTCTGACTGACTGATCATGCCAAAGTGATTTCCAATTGCTGAAGTGTTCTCTTTCATTGTGTGTGAATAACGAGGGGCTGAATGTGCCACTCAGCAAAAACAAAACTGTCAAGTTTCTTGAATTTAACTATTTAACTTTTCCTGGTTTAGGCTTGAATGCCTTTTTTTTTCCCCTCCCCTTTTTTTTTAAATAATGTGTATTTACTGGTACAAGACTTTCCAGGAATACCAGCAAATGGACTTTTGGCATGAACATGAATACAGAAAGGTCAATGAAAAAAAAAATCCCTTCTGTGGACATATTAAACTGGTCTACTGGGAGGATAAAACATAATTAAAATATCTGCATCCTGCACTAATCAAACTGAATATATTCAAACTGACTAAGAAGAATACAAAGGAAAGAGTTGTTCTGCTATCCAGCAGAGAAAAAAAAGTTACTGACAGATGTGGAGGCCAAAGCATTTAATGTCTTCTTTGCATTAGTTTTAATTAAAAAGGTCAACAATGAGAAAGTGACTAGCAAAATTAATACAAACAACAAAAGAATGATTTCAATTAAAAAATACAGACAGGCAAGGTTACAGAGTACTTAAGTAAATTAGTTTTCAGAACAGATGTGCCTGATGAACTTCCTCCTAGGGTACTTGGAGAACTGGTAAAGCCATCTCAGAACCATGTTGCCGTAAGAAAAGCAGTCTGTGAAGGCCACATGAAGTATCAATAAAACGGAAAAAGTTAAAACATAATATTCATCTTCAAAAAAAGTAGGGAAGCAGAAACTTAGAAATAACAAATTTTTCTGTCACCTATTAAGTCCCAGAAAAGCCCTGGAACAAATGAACAACATGATTTTTAAGTAGCTGGAAATATGAAAAGGATGTAAGAAAAGGCAAAAATCAATTAGTTAAGAATTAGTCAATCCTTTAAGAATATGTAACAAGTCAACAGAATTCAATATCTTCACAAAATGGTAACAGACCTTGTGGAGAGGCGGGTCATAAGCAAGGTCATTTATGTGTGTACCTCTTGCCCCTGAGAAAATCCTCAAACACAAAAAAAGGAAAGTTTGTCTCAGTGTTACTAATATAGTGTGAACACAAAACTGATTACATATAGTGTAATCATGCCTACACTATTGCTAAAAATTGGTTTTTACTTTTTTTTTCCCTCTAGCAGGCCTGCTTGAAGTTTTAACAATAAGAGTCATGGAGTGAGTGCTTATTGCATTTAAAGATTACACATAACCGGGCCTGCCAGTGGCCCAGTTAGGGACAGTCAGAATGGAAGGTCAGTCAAAATACATATTTCTGAAAGGCAGGAACAAATCCAGATATAGCACAATTGCATGGGTAGAGGTTGAAGGATCTAGAGATCCAATCTCTACCTAATCTGGAAATAAATTGTGTCATTCTGTTGCAAGAAACACATCTTGGATATGTAAAACTGAAAAGCACCTGTAGGATACAAAAGATAAATCTTATGCTTTGCTCCATGTTTGGGAGAACTCGATGGATTGTTTCTATCCTGTTTGGGGCAGCTCAAAGACACAAACCAACAGAAAAAAATCAAAAGGAGAACTATCATGAGTCTGACAAACAAGGAAAGATTTGAGATTTAACACCGTGAGATTGTTAAAGCTAAAGAAGAGGAGGCTGAAGATAAGGATGATAGCAATCTTTTAATGCATGAAAGGTAGATCTACAGAGGAATGTCTGGCCTATGATAAAAAACTAGTCAAATTAAATTGGACCAAGATGCTAAAAAGCTCTCTAACCGTAAGAAAGATTACTGAAACACTAAAACAGATTGTTAAGCAAGCTTTGGAGTTCCCACTACTGGGTGTCTTTAAGAAACAAACATCTGTCAGGAATGACCTAGGTATAGTAAATCCTGCTTTGGAAGGCACTGGATCATCAACCATATTATTTTTCCCAATCTTTTTTCAGTGCAAGCTGGAGGAAAAAATACTTTTTTAAAGATAAGTTCCTGTATTCCTTTACACACAATCTGTCAGAAATACTAGCTGCATGTTTAAGAACTACTATAAATCATTTCTGCAGAGTCAAGCCCTCACCTCTGTAATGCCATAGGTAGCTATCTGTACCTGAAATTATAGAGAACTCTGGAATTCTTTGCTACTTTCTCAACCACTACTTCATCAGACCATTTGTTTCCAGACTGGAGAGTAAATCAGGTTCAGACAGATTCAAATTCCACTGAAAAATTGCAAGAGTGATTCGAATACGGTATTTTAAAGCTCATGCATACAATTTCAACACAAAACTCAAAATTGAGTATAGGAAATTCAGCTATGAAACTAGAAATGTCTACAAAAACTGATGCTATAAAAATACTTGCACACAGAACGATGTGATAATGAAACATATATCAGAAAAAAATTATAGCAGACAACATGAATGGAAAACATATTTTAACTCAAATGGACACCTGTGACAGTGTTCAAAATTATTTATTACAAGAATTCCAGGTCAGAGCACACAATACTTGCCTACAAGAAAGCGTCTCCTTCCACTGAAAATTGGACTATTACAAGCATTTCTAAATCAGTATCTCATTTAG
The DNA here is from genome assembly GCF_003984885.1 of Neopelma chrysocephalum. Lineage (NCBI taxonomy): Eukaryota > Metazoa > Chordata > Aves > Passeriformes > Pipridae > Neopelma > Neopelma chrysocephalum. The sequence continues at coordinate 163,217 of NW_020897994.1, read as the reverse complement.
TGCAGTACAATTAACTTAAATTAGCATACTATAAACAGCACTATTAAGAAATTTAAAGGCTTTGACTAAATGAAGAAAAATTCAGCTACAGTCATCACACAAATCTTAATTAAGGTCGCTTTCTCTGACATACAAAAAGAAAACAAAATCACAACCCCTGGACAAGTTGCTGCTATTGTTGGCAACTAGTAAGTCAACAGTTACATCACCAAGGTCTACTACAAAATAACCTTTTTTGTGTGTGTAACCTATCCTCTCTGGCTTCACCTTCTCATCATTAGTCCAGTATTATAACTGCATAAGTAATGGATATATACATATGCAGGCATATAAATGCGTGGTACAGTACAACATTTCAGAACGTTAGTTGTTGCAAACAACGACATTTCTGTTCTTTTTTTTCTTTTACAATCAATTTTGGTATTTTTTATTATAGATTATCAACACACTCTTTTTTAATTTCAGTGCATAGTATCTATTTTCAGACTATTTCAATCATTTCATAAGTAATATCATTTCACAGTAGTATATATGCTCCATTTTTATTACAATATTCTCCTTGATAAGAAAGGCTTAAAAAAATCAATTTATGTTTTCTAATTTTCCATCTTCTTATTTTATATATTTGAAACATTCAGAGGGGAGTACCATGCAAATTTTACATTAAAGAAAAACTGTGGCAAGAAAAGGGATACTGTAAAATAACATCGCCATATCTAAACGTGAATATTCATTACTCCAAAATTAGAAAGTACTATTCAGAAAAAAAAAAAACCTATAAATCCTATGAATGTGACACAGAGAGTTCCAACATAGGTAGGAACATATGTTGGATTCCAGATCTATCGTTGTCCCTAGATTCCCTATACAGTACATTAAGCCATGAAGAGGACGCAAGGTACCACCAGGGGTGGACGAAATGTCAGGGCATTTCCTGAATGGGACAAAATGGATAGTCTTTAACCCACGTAAAAGAAAGTTTCATGTCACATTAAGGATTTCTTTCACTCAGGATTGAAAAACCTGTGGTAGCAATCCCTAATTCTCAGAGTTGCATCAAAGCACCCAGTATGGACCATGAGGACTGCAGACTGCAAACTAATTCTGTGTGGCCAGTTACAAACTCTTGCTGGGTCTTTTGTTAAGGACATTTTTGTAATGACTTTAAAGTCAAAGCTGAAGCTTCCCTGAGAATAAAACAAGTGAAGAAATAACGTACAGCTGTATTATCCTATGCAGATGAACCGGTCTTGCTCAGTCTAGACCAGAGAAAATGTGACGATATGCTCTAAAACACTGACTTTTTAATAATCTGCCTGAAAAGGATAGCCTTTATTGTATCATTGACCAAAATCACATGAGAGAAGAGAGGATATTAGAAGCAATCTCTTTATACTATTTCTATATGCCTACAATTTCCTTATATTTATCATTATAAATTAACATGTTGTAAGACTATGACAGAAAGATCATGTTCAACCGGTGGCAAATCCTATCAAAGAAAATATCAGATATTTAGGATACAGTGATAATCAGCTCTGCTGTACAGTCAAGCCTATGAAATTCAACATATTTTGTTCTGTACTGATCTACATCAATATAATGTTATACTGAGTTCCTCCTAGTCAAATATGTGATAAATTAATCAGTTACAACAAGCAGTTGACTATAAAGCAAGCCTCTGAACACGTTTCTATTGCATTTGTCACTGCAATAAATGAATAAATCTTTCAAATCACTACTTCTGGTACATTCCCAAAAACTCTCACCATGAAACCTGAATTACAGTATTCTGAGACATAGAAGGTTGCTTCTTGACAAACAACAAGCATGTTAATTGTCTTGCTTTATCTTTCATCCTTGGTAATTGCTTTTGTTCCATATGGTGACAAGTTAAGTGCCTTCTATTTGCATGCAAAAAAGCAGCGTGATTTTCTGATACCACAACTGCCCACATTTTGTGTCAAGCAAGAAGCTGGATTAACAAATCGAGTATAGTTGTGTGGGCAACATCATGACAACTTTTGCTAAAATTTTCCTTTGTCACTATCAGAGATAAAAATAGTGGGAAAGACACTATCAAAGAAATGTTTCTTAGCTTTTTACAGGACTGTTGAGATTCTCAGTTCTCTGTGCTCTGGTTAGAGTAACAGGTGCTGACTATTCAGGAAATCAGGTCCATGCAAGACCAATTCAGTCTCCTGCCTGTGGAGCTCGTACATGCAAAGGGAAGAGCAAAAAGAGCAGGAATGTTAAGCCAGTTGATAATAAAACAACAGTGCCCTCTACTCCTCCAGCTTCACCCTATGCTTATGCTACTTTAAGCTTGTCTTGCTGCAAAGACCAATTTATCGTTTCTTCCTTTCCTCGATGTTACAAAAAATGGAGCTAATATAGTGAGAACAAGAAAATTGGGGGGAAAATCCTGGTGTATACAATGACCAATGAAAAGCCATATTACGTTTGATACAGTGTTTTATACAAAGGAAGGAAACTGCCACTTTTGGACCTTTTTATCAGTAAGAAAAAAGCATGCTACAAGTCCTAAACACCATTTTCTGAACAGTTAAAACTATAGTCAGCACCAATTCAGCTAATTCCTAGGGCAAATTTTACCCAAATCATTTACTACCGGTCTGGAATATAGACAAGTTGTCCCAAAGGTTAATTCATTTTTTCCTAATTCAACCCACTTTCTAAAACCCACACAAATTTCCACAAGGATATTGGGAAACAAGTCACTAAAGTATCAAACAGCTTTAATAATTCTTTCTCATCATGCCCAGAACTTAGGTAGAAAGAACATTCACAAATATGCCAATGGCTTGTCGTTAAGGTAGAATTAAACCAATAAACTTAGAAAACTGTTCCTACCAGGTTTTCTTTAAAAGAGAACCAAAAATATTATCACAGACAACTTTTTTTTATTTTATTTTGAATTCAAAGCTTAGATATAAACATTTGAGATACAAACTTGTGAGAGCAACAACCAAAATACTGTGAGGTTGAGCTAAAGTAGGAAGATAGTAAATTAGAATAACTTGTCTTGATAAGCAAAAAGGGATTAAACATAGTGAAATATTGGAGAATATATTTAGTCTTTACCCTCTATGTAATATTTCAATCTAAGGAGTAAAATTAATATGCTAAGGTTATGTACTTTGGCAATTATGTCATATTTAAATAACACAAATTGCATACTCACCCTGTACCTCAGTTTACAAATCGCCACATTAGTAGTTACTATACAAATTTTCCCTTATGTTAACCCTGAGCACATTTTTCACCTTGCAATACAGCCACAGCCTCTAACCGCTATCTTCTATCAGCAGCTATCCTCTCTCCCATTCAAGTGCATAGCTCTGTCAGACAAACACACACACTAAAGGAACTTCTTAGGTTTTGGAAATAATGCATAGATCAGACTGTTGCTCTGGTATTTTGAGACCCTCAAAGAAAATTCCCTGACTGAAAAGGCAAGCAGCACGTACTCTAAGCACAGCAACAGAGTATAACTTAGAAAAAAATCTATTATTATTCAGCCTTTATCTTATAAAGTTACATTACTCAATTACAACTCCCAGAAAAGGAGAAATTACCTAAAATGAGAAATTTCTGACAGTGTTATCACAATTCTGGAAAATAATCATAGGCTTCTCCTAAACAAAGGGTGGAACTGGATCTGCCATATTCTGAACTTAGTGTTAATGGTTTTCATCTTTTGCACTTTACGGATAAAATAAATATTTTATGGAGCATCAGTGTAGGAAACTCTTCAGGGAGAGAAGTCTAAGAGATTCTTATGAATCAATGTTTCCTTATGCATATTTATTTTGCCTCACAATGCTCTGAAAAATGGCAGGTTGTTTTTTTTTAAATCAAAGCTTCACTTCTTTCCTTAGATAAAAGGCCAAAGCAAGAACAGATTGTGAAGCCATTATATTCATGGAGAGAAAAAGAGAGGTTAATTCAAAATTCTATGGTCTGTTGAACCCAATATCCACATGTTCCCCAAAGCAACAACAAATGCACCACGGAAACTCAATCAAGGCATCAAACCCACTCCAGCAAATGTGTTGTGCCAACCCATTATTAATGTTGCCTCTCAGGGAAATTCCGTATCAGCATGAACTTGCTGAAAATATTTTTCACAAATTCACATTATACTATTTCCTTGACATTAAATGCCAAAGATGGCAAATTAGGAGAGGCCTGAGAGATGGAAGACATTCAAGGATGCATTCTGTTCACAGAACCAAACTGACGAACAAATTGCACAAGTACATTCAGAAAGGGTTTCATACTGACAGTAGGTTTTAGTGAATTTGACAGGTTATAGATAAGGAAGTTGCCCTTGTGAAGGGAGCTTCTATAGACTCGTTCTCCTGTATTCCTCCCCATGCCAATCACAGGAACAGGAGTGAAGTATCAGTGAACAAACATACAATCACACCATTCAGCACAAGCATACCGAGCTTAATTGTGTTCCCTTGCATCTTTTACTACTGCCAAATAAAAACACCATTTTCCTTGCTGAAGAATCCCCTTTCATGTCCCAAGAATCTCTGACAACTTAGTTGTGAGAGTCACAGTGCATGCCCAAGTGGAATAGAGTGGATATCATGTCTTCAAATTTATCCCTTCACCCTCATTTTGGCAATACAATTTGAATGCAGTAAGCATTGCCGAACACACTGAGAAAGTTCATTCAGCAGGTGCTTACACACAAAAAAAAAAAAATAAACATGCCATGCTACGATTTGTATGCAAGCTACATGCATGTCATTTAAAAATGCATGCTAAATGCATGCTAACTACACCTCAGCCTCACAGTTTCAGAGCACCAATCTTATCTGAGGTGATAATGCAAACATTCACTTTCATAGATGAACAGCTGCAGTAGGTGGGAGGGGGAGGAAGAAGGAAATACTTTCCATAATGTGACCTAATTAAAACTGTAGATTATAAAGGAAATTGATGGCAGAAAGGTTCAAATATTAAACATATTTTTTTAAAGATTCAAAATCATGTTGGGATGTGAGTATTCATTAGCAGGCTTTGTGAGATGTGAGAACATTAGAAGAAATTTCACAAGAATTTTCTGTAATGCCAGTGACTGCATAATTTTGAAATTCCATCATTTATTTTCAGAAAAAATGTAATTTGATAAAACAACAGCAACGATAAAACACATCACATATGAAGCTCTTTTAAGTCATTATGGGTATCACTGATAAATCAGTCACAGCTAAATCTGTCACACACAAACATTATGTAGTAATCAAACTCAAGTTTTATATAGGTTGTTACTTTTTTTTTATTCTGATAAGACTTGTTATTAAAATAGAACATGGAATAGCATTTTCACTGTGGTGAAAGGAAAAAGTGACTTTGTTGAAGTATTAAATAGACCGAGGAAGTATGAAAAATATAGTAAGGATAATTCATTCAGTAGGAGAACAAATAGAATTCTGTATTCATTTCTTTAAATGTCTGCACTGAAAAATCAGCTCTTGGCATGTGTCACGCAGCTGGGACAAAATGAGTCTGTAATTTCATTCGGTGTTCCAGTTGGATTTGATTCCCTAACACCTCCTGCAATAAGGACAAACTGTTGTTTTTGCAGAAGTCTGGGCAACTAACCCTACAGAAAGCCTCTAAAAACACACTGGTTGGGAATGGAAGAAACTGTGAAATGCACAAGCCAACAGTTTTATTTGATAATAAATTCTATCTTTTGGCATAATTGCCATATGGCATATTATATTTTTTTTTTAATGTTTAGCAGTTTTTCATTAGAAAATAGTGTTTTCTTCTCTTTCAAAAAATCCCTTTATTAGGGCAAACATCTTTTCTTACTTTCCTTTAAAGCCCAAGAGCCTGTCAAAGGTAAGCACATATTCACAATATCCTGCTAGGCTGACACATATTTTGTTCCGAATGCTGAAGAAGAAAGCAATATTCAGATGAAGATGGACCAGAATCAGAACTGTAAATTAAATCGAACATATTAAAAAATGGGATTTATAGCACATTTGCTTCTTCAATCTACAGCATGTTTATTCTAAATACCTCTTCCTAATGAGTAATTTTCTGGATGTCACCACAATTTACTAGGGTCAGTATCCAAGTGTACTACAAGCAACCTATTTAAATCAGTTTATTTGGTCAGGAAAGAGCAATATAACCTGGCATATATCAAGAAATTATTACTTTGTCTGTACCCAGGGACAAAAACATTGCTACTGTAATAGAGGAGCAGCAAGCTGGAAGTAAAATACCCTTTTGATCACATAAATGAGATTCTTAAAAAGATGCTGAATAAATACAGATCTAAAGTCACTATTCCAAGGAAGATAGTAGGATTCTAGCTGCTAAATATAAGTGTTTGGACTCAGACTGTGAGAAGCATGGACGAAGATCCAGGCTAATCTGCATGCATCAGGCAACCTGAGAGAAATCCTGTCCTCTTGTTCTTACTCCGTCTTTGCACCGAAGGCACTCGACACCCTTTATCAAATTATTTCCATGTGGTCCAAGAAGGGGACACAGAGACAGGTTAATGAGACAGCTTTCAGTTTCTGACTCTCCCACTCTGCAGACCAAAACCAGAAAAAGTATCTCAGGCTTAATATTTTTCATCTTGTTACTAGTTTCCTCATCATGTATTATCACTCTATGACTTATGTAGGGTCTTAGGTTTTCCGCATACTAGAGAGAAGGATAATTAAAAGTCTTTTAATTAGAAAGCTATCCTGTTAATGCTAGGAAGGACAAAATCTTACAGACTGATGAATTGAAGAAAAGTATCATGTGACTCTATAGGCTTGCAGTTCCCCATTCATTACCATATGCAGCATATTAGCAGAAAGGAGGCCATTTCTTTAAAAGAAAGCATGAAAATACGTAAAATAGTAACTATCCTAATTTCTCAATTCAGTGGGAGTTTTGGTATGTGCTAAACTTGCAGTAAAAATGAGTTATGAAAATAACTGTCATAAAGGCCATTTTAAAAACATGAATAATTCAAATAAATTCCTAATTTTTTCCTCAAAAAATAATAAATTTTCTAGCTGGTACAATTAATGCAGCTGAAATAGTGAGACTTTCAAAGCAGCCACTTATTCTATACAATAACATTTCATCAGAATTTTTATTGTGTTTATTTTCATAGATCTCAATAGACAATACATCCTGTGCAAGGAAAAAATGTAACTCATTTTACCGACCGTGCACAATCAAAAGAGAGATGGAATTTGCACTTTGCATGTTGTGAACGAAAATTGAGAATATATGTAATAAGCATCTCTAAACCTTAATGAGTTATTGAGCTGTGTATCTCCTAGTGTGTCAATGATTCTTTTTAATTTATTTTCTAGTTTCAGCACAACTTTTCTGTAGGAATGGAAAGCCTGAATGAAATTAGAGTGAAACTATACAATGAAGTAAAATTAATAAAAAGCAAATACTATTGAAATTAAAACCGTATTTGCCCCAGGACGAGTGCATGGTGAGAATAAAGCCAGGAGTGGCTATGGCACTGAAGCTCCAGCTAGAATCATCCCCAGGACTTCACAGCTATTCTCTGCAGAGGCATATAAGCATACAGAGCCAGGAATGATAGCTGCTGCTTAAAATACTGAACATTTTTAAACATCAAAGGCAAATAATTTTATTTCCCCTCAAGATTAAATGAAGGAACTCAAACAAAATAGGTATCTTGTCCTCACAGTTCTTCCAGCAACAACAATTTTAGCAAAACCATCCTAGCTCAGAATTGGATGGAAAACATCTAAATAACAAATAGAATCCAGAAAGAAGTATATGTATATGGCATAGAAATATGGCATAGAAATACAAATACTATCACACAGATGGAAAAAAAAAATATCTAGAAGAGAGTGAACAGAAGCTGTGGACCCAGGATTCTGTTCAAATGAAGGGCAGGGTTTGGGAAACCAGTTAGTTTCCCTCTTCCACAACAGGCTTACCATGTAACTTCTGCTAAATGGCTCAGGGAAAGCAACTTCTTTTGTGGGCTTTTCAGTCCCAGAGCTGCAAGTCAACTCTACCAATATGAAAATAATTCTTACTATGTTTAAAAGTTCATGTCTTCCAGGTCCACAGTGACAGCAATATCATAAAACAGTTGTGCTTAATCATCTTTACCACTGAAAAGCTTTTCTGAACATCTAACCTAAAAAAACCTTACTTCTATTTAAAAAATCAGTATTTTTTGCTTATCTAAGTTGGCTTACTCACACTCTCAAGTGACCCTAGTATAGAGATATATCACAGCTGAGCTACATCAACAGATCATATCTAATTACATGTCAATTAACATTGGCTAAGGGTACTCACAAAGTCTGTTGTTGAAGCTCAGAGGTTGTGCAGTCACCATGAAGCTTCTCTAACTCAGTCATACACCTGATGCGGGCATGAAATCAATTTCCTTGCCTTCTCAGGACTGAGTACCTCCTTCTCTAGTCCATTCAAATCCATGAAAAAGGCTTGCTAGATCAGTTTCCATAGTAAGCACTCTTGGATCATGTCTAAAAATCTGGCACCACACACGAAATTTGAAGCAGTGGTTCAATATGCTGCACATATTCTGAACTGGGTTGAAGCCATTTTTCTTGATGAGAATGAAAACTACATTTCCCACTCCCACATGGACATCTTCATGCACAAGTTACGTGACCTACACAGTGAAGATAAAACTAAGAAAACCTTAATAGTAGCATTTTACCACTAAATCATTGCTGAATGAGCAAATGAGACAAATGAGAGCTGGTTGGAAAAGTAGGCTAGTGATCCAGATTTATCAACTCAAGAGATGACAGCCATTGGTCAAAGAACACTCACATACAGTCAGGTAGAGTCACTAGACAAAAAAAAAAAAAAAAAAAAAAAAAAAAAAAAAGTCACTCACTTCCAAAGTGATTAGGATGAATTTGTTGTCATTATTGCAGAAGTGCACATCACCTTGCCATTGCTTGTGCATGGTACAGTCCTGCAGTCTCGTAGCTACAGCACTACCCTGCAAACCTCAGTAGAGCCCTGTCGACAAAGTACCAGGGAAGACTGTCTAATGATACCAAGTCCGCTAGACTTGAAAATGATGTCCCCACAAAAATGGCTTAAACACACTTTGCACACAGAGAGACGCAAAGAGAAAAAAGTACTGGACACAGACACAGATGCTTTCTAACATCTTTCTTCTATTCATCCTGAGATAAGGTAAAGCTCCTGGTGAAATTGCACAATTCTGAAGAATTAGGGGAAAAAAAATCTGGCTAGTAAGTGAAAATGCAAATTTATGTTCCCACTCAGAGATTAATATAAAAATCTAGTCCCTCATTTTATTTTTCCTCTACTTATTATTCACTAGATATTTGACTGTGCTAGCTAAATGTGATCCTTTCCACTCATTTACACCTACATCAGAAGTATCTGGTAAATTCAACTTCCTGAAGTATGATAAGTTCCTTCTATGAGCAACTAAGCTTAGCCATGAAGAGAAGCTACCTGCCTCCACAAGCTTCCAGAGAGATCCTACCTGCTTACACACCTTAAATCTCTTCAGTACCTGCATAAAAATACATGCATCTAGGTCAGGAGATATAGTTCAGTAGGCATCAGATATTAAAGCAAAAATTGGATGGCAACATTAGAAAATTGCTCCTGAGCACTTTCAGAAAGATAACCAACACAACTTTCCACAGCCATTTATTGCGATGATACACAGACCTCAGCAGTTAGACAAAGGCCCGCAGCATGATATCTCAAGTCATGTCAGCTTTCTGTCTTTTTGCTCATGGCTGTCCCATTTCCACTGGGAAATACTTTTTTTTTCTTATTTCTCTGCTACGTTTCCAGACAGGTGAATGAATAATGAAGTTCATATCACACAGAGCTTCAGTGTGTTTTAGAAAGAACTGTTCTTGAGCATATTAGCTCCTTACCACCGGGATGGTTATGATGTTGCTGTAGAAAGAATTCTTTCATTATATTACACATATTATACTGCACACATCAAATATACATGCATGCATATGGACACATTTCTTGCACCGATACAATGTTATATAAAAACAAACAAAAAAAATCAAAAGAAATTACTTGCAAGGAAAACATGCTAACGTTATTTTCCAAAATGCTTGAAGAGGTACCGGAGTAGTAAGAAACACACGTAACTACTCATGGAAATTAAATCATCATAAAAAAATAAATCTGTTTTTCTTTAAAAAAAATCATGATTCCAAGCTATCTGATGGACTAGTGTCCATATGTACCTGTAACATTTTCATAGCTCAGTTTGCCTTTTCTGGTGTGGCTAATCTCTTGATACCATTAAGTAACACATAACAAAACACAACATAAGAATGTGTATTAGAAGGCAGAATCTCCTGTCAGAGCACTAACATTTGGACAAATTTGAACTTATTTGTTTCGCCAAAGTTCTCGAAGCTTCTGCAAACATTAGGATTCATAAACTTCAGGTGATAAATATTAGAGAAAATATAGAGACAAAGGAAATGGAACTAAATTTATTCTTTGCCTTCTAGCTGCAAATTTGTGGTCATTCCAGCTCCCTGCCTCTGTCGACTCACACACCATCTACCACTCTCAGGTGCCATATCTTGGTGTATTAGGTGTATGTGGTAAGGCTTTGATACTGGAGGGCTTCAGGGCAGCACCTGTGAGGAGCAGCTGGGGCTTCTCCCTGCCAGACAGATGGCTTAGCCAACCCATGGCAGGGAATGGCTGAGCCCTGCAACCAAGGGGGTGGTATCCCAGGGAAAACAAATTTCAGAAAGGGCACAGGCAGTGAGAAGTGAAAAGGAAAACAGTGTGAGAAACAGCCCTGCAGAGAGTAAGGTGAGGAGCAGAAGGACAAGCTCCACACACCGAATCAAAGATTTCCCTGAAGCCTGTGGAAGACCCCATGCCAGAACAAGTTTATCCTGAAGGATTACCCACACTGCAGCAGAGGAAAATTTTTAGAGAAAGGAGCAGCAGAAGAGCTGTTATATACTGACCCCTAGACCCATTCCCCATCCTTCTCCATCTCCTGGTGAAGGGGAAATTAGTGAGGGGGAATTGGTTGTTTTCATTTTTCTTTCTTTTTCACCATCCAACTCTATGCTAACTGGCAATAAATCAAACCCATTTTTTCCCAGTCAAGTCTGTTTTGCCTGTGATGGTAACTGGTCACTGGTCTCCCTGTCCTTCCCTTGACCCATGAGCTTTTTCGTCTGATTTTCTGTCTGCCCTGCCGAGGAGGAGTAGTGAGAAAGCCGCTGGGTGGGCCTCTGGCCAAGATCAACACACAACACTTCATACACTAAAGATTTTCACACACTTAAGGTCCTGCTTCTGAAGACGGGGAGAAGAGTCTCCATCTCAACAGAGTTCAACAGTTGCACTCCCAGAGCAAACTTTAGCCCCATCAGGAGCAATAAGTTAGATGTTCTTCTGCTTCCTTTTTCTGAGGGTGTGATCTGACAGAAACTCTCAAGCACCTGTTGCAGATGGAGGTCTATACAGAGTGCCAGTGTAAGCACCACTTCTAAAATAAAACCTGGCTGCAGGAAGAACCATTGGTCCCAATTACCTAGTAGTTCAAGGACTGATGTAACGTGAGAAAATACAGTTCAATTCTTTTTCAAGAGCATTCCAACTCCTATTGCCAAGCAAAGTGCCATAGCCATCAGACTATGAGCTATGATGGGGTATTTTTAATTTGTGCTGGTGAAATCATGCATGATGATTCATAAGACTCTGCCTCCTCCCTTCTATTAGCTTGATTAAATTGCTCTCTCCTCGTTGCAGTAAATTTTGTGGGTTCCACCCCAGTCACAGCACTCTCCCTGTGCACTACATGGGTGGCTACAGATCTTGCCAAGGTTCAGCCTTGGACACACATGCAAGGGTTTGGCATGGTAATGCTTGGAATACAGCTGCTGCTTCCTTTTTCACATCTCAGCATGACTGCTTCCTCTACAACTTAAATTAGAAAAATAAGCACTGTTGAGAATTTAATGATGTCTTTGCCTTTTACTGACAACAGATTACACTTGTTAAAGAGTTTTTTGTTTGCTATTGTTTTACATCTGGTTTCCAGCACAAGCTGTTTTTATACACTTCTTTCCATTCAGCCAAGCAAGGACAGCTATAGTAGCAGCTTGAAAAAAATGCTTCGTATTCATTTTCCTCTACTGCCTGGGAACCAGATTTATGAAACAGATATTAACTATTTTATATTAAAGAATTCCCCCCCCCTTCACCACTAGCCCTGCATTTTCTTTTACCACTGGAATGGGAGTAAGTCTGTTTATGTGAGCCAGGGCACTCCTGAAAACAAGATTATAAATCTCAAGTGGCTACAGCAGGGAAATATTTATTTTGTTTAAAATAAATGGAGAAACTCTTGGATTATAATTGGAGTCATATGTTATAAATCACTTTATTGAATAACACAGCCTTGGAACAATCACTGTCCTGGGACACAGCCTTCTACTACATAGTGAAAGTTTCAAAAAACCACCTACAGTCAGTGTTGCTAAGAATAAACATTAAAAACCAGAAATGTTTTCGCTTTCTTCTTGCTGGCACTTTTTAAATGGCTTTGGGCCTAACCTTTAGGAATTACACAAGCCAGACAAACGAAAAGCTATCTTGAAGGCTAAAACAATCAGAACTTCTTTTATGCCCTTTCCTGAAATAGTGCTTTCTCTTCTATCATTAACGTATTATCTTCCATTAGTGGAGCTTATGCTTTTCATGCTGTGAGAACCTAAACTCCAGACAGAAATGTTAAGATGCTACATCTGCAGGATAGGACTGTCCTGTGCTGGTTAACAGTACAAATTAAAAAGCAAACACCAAATCTCATTATCATCAGAAGAGTAAGAGAGTTTCAGGAATTAAAAATAAAAATAGAGAAAAAAAAAACCAAAAAAGAGAGTCCTCACTGTCAAAATAGGGGCAGTTAGATATCCCAAACTTTTCACCACTCCAGACAAGTCAATCAAAGATAACACAATGCAAGAATATCTGAGTGACACTTCAAGCTGCATTCATAAGCAACCTGCCTCATTCAAAGTCAATGAAGAGACAGGACTTACAATCCCACACTGGAAAGTTATTGAAATGTGACTGACATCTCAAAGGAAAAGTGTCAACAGGATAGCATGACCCTGTGCTGAAACACTGCAAGGTTAATAAAAGTTATGGCAGTTGGGAGCTAGAAAGTCCCTACCTTAGACCAAATTCTCGTAGTCATAACAATGATTGGGCCACTATCTCATTTTCATGTCCTCTTCCACTGACATTTGCACCCCAAGTTTGTATCATTTGTCCACTGTTCTTTTTGGTTTCACTTTAGAAAGGCACTGGTGATGTTGCCTGTGAGAAGGTTTTGTACATCTGAGCAATGATAGGTTTCCCTTTTCCTCCTCTGGGACTCACTGTGCTGTTAACATATGAACTAAGATAGTAAATATACCATTGGGAGATTAAAATACAGCGCTACAAATTGTAGAGTTATAGCTCAAAAGAGAGTAGATAAAGTCTAAGTTAGAGTATCAACAGAATTCGTCTGAGCTTCCTGTCTCCCTACATCTGAAGAGTTCCTAACGATTCATTATTTATCACTATCCCATCAGTAAATACATAATATGGACCTACCTCCTTCTCTCACCACCCCACCCACCACCTTATTTTTTAGCTCTATAGAGACAATTTCCATTTTCCCATTAGTTTATGTAAATATGCCAGTAACTATCATCTTTAATGAGTGCTATAATGGTTAAAATGTAGACCAGAACTATCCAGTAATCTAACCACACTCTGCAAAGAAACAAAGCTAGTAATACAGGATATAGGCAGTGCAACAGTTATGCTGATATGCTTGCTCATGGTTACAAAATGCAATATATATATATATATATAAAAGGGAATTATCTGGTTTATTTTCCTCCTGAATGGTATCTTTTTACTTTCTTGAGTTTACTTCATATGTTTCTTGTTTTCTTATTCTGTCAGCCCATAGCAATATCTCACAGATACAAATAGCACCTTCTTGACACTGCATATCATTAGCTAAAAATGCTAGTGGCCCTATTCTGTTGGTTTCATTCCCTGCTCCTTCTCCTTTTCTAGAAGGCAAACAGTCTAGAAAGTAAATATGCTTTCTCCTTAGAGCCTAAGGACCTACAAATCTTTTTCCTTTCACAGACTCTCTGTTTCATTTCTAAATCACTGCTGCACTGAATGTCACATAACATTTCCATTATGGAATAAGTCCTCCAGTCAATTATTTAATTAAGGAAGATTTCCAAATAATATCCCTTTCCCCAGTAAAAAATATGAGAACAATATGATAAAAAAATATTTATTCCTTTATTACTAATATTTTTTAAACCAATTCTGGAGAAACTTCAGATGGGGGAAAGATCACCTTGGGAATATATTATATCAAACATGACCAGCAAGGACTTTTCTTTTAGGAAGAATAATGGCTTAATGTTTAATTAATCCTATCCATTTCTGCATTTATGGGAAGGCGGAGAAGAAGAGTCTGCTTTATAATGTGGAAAATTAAATATTAAAAACTTTGTGCCTACTCGACTTTACATTTTCTTGTTATGAATGGGTATTTTCACTTTATTTCACTTCCTTCAAACTACAAGAGACAGAAGCAATTACTGCAGCTCTGCTGAACAAAGATATTCTCAATGTACCTCTGATACTTCCTTGCCAATCCCAAAACAAAACAAAAAATTAAAAACCATTTAAAGTAATAATGGAACCTTTGAAACTCACAATCAAAGTGACATAGGTTACTCAAGATTACAGAAGACCAGGGAGAACTTCAGAAAAGCTGAATAAAGTTATGCATTTAAGAAACTCAACAGATAAAATTCAGTGTAGACAAGAGCCAATATACACAGGATGAAATAATGTGAATTGCCCATATGTACAAATGGGTTCTAAATTAAGTGCACCTATTCAGAGAGAAAGATGTAGAAAGTACTTTGGACAGTTCAATAAAACCATTTGTTCCACCTACAACAGTAGTCAAAAAGCGCAGCAATATTATTAAGGCCTGAAGAATTCAGAGTACTAAAAGACATAACAATAATGAAAATAAAACCTTTAAATACAGTGACTTTAAACAGTCTGTTCTTGCCTTGCCTCAAAAAGTAGAATTTAAAAAAAAAAGTCCATCCAGAGGACAGCAGCAAAATAATGATGATGATTAAATATATGACAGCTGCTGAGCTGGGAGAAAGGACGGAGTAGCAGTTTGAATGGCCTCTCTGAGCCACTCACCTAGCAGCCATTTTTTCTACCTTTTGAACTTCTTCTACACTTCTGAGAGGTACCTCTCAGAAGTGCCCTGGCATTGCACTGCCATAAGAGTCCTGACTCACTGTCACTCCAGCACAGAGCCCACTCTGAGTCTCAGTACCCATAAGGTGCACAGCCCTGCCTGACTCATGGCTGCAGGTCCATGCTGTGCCTGTAGCCTAAGCAAACCATCTTGCACCAGGAAGAGGCAAGATGCTGAGGGCACCCACCTTCATCCCCCTACCCATTGCACAAACAATACAGCAGGGCAGGCTCAAGCCCAGATGCTCAAATGTGTACTTTTTAGTATGTACTACCAGAAGTAGTACAAATAATGAAATGTTTATTGTGGGTCTTAGATACTGCTGAGTGGAAAATTCTAAAAGGAAACTTCTCCCACATTTCTCCCAAAGCGCAATTGTTTCTTCTATCACTTGTGCCAGCCATCCTTCTTCAACTTCATCCTCACTCATGTCCTTGTAATTTTTCTCCTGTATCCACTTTTGACTCAGTTATCCTTCCTTTCCCATTCTCTTTGTTCACTCCTTACTTTCTGTGCCTCTTGCCTTCATAAAGGTCCTGGAGGTTAAACAGAGCCCAGACTGAATACACTTTTAAGCCTCCCTTAGTAATTCATCTTTCCCTTCCACTGCTGAGTGCTTGATATTTCTCTGGAGAGATGCAGCCCAGGGTGCTGCCAGCAATTGGCTGCATGCTGTGTTACATCCAATACTCTTAGATCTGACTTGTTCAATTCACATTCAGACCCCAGACTGACTACAATATTAAAATCCACTTTCTTGTCCCATTTGTTAGCAGCCACTTCCTCACCACCTGATTTTGGAGCGGGAATGCCCCTATGTACACACTTCTTGCTCTGTATGGAAAAAAAATTATCGTAACTGAAATTAAATTTATCATTGATTTAGTGAGAATTCACACGGAGAACCTTGACCATGGGATATACTTTGGTTTGCATGAAAATTATTCAGGAATGCCACACAGCCTTACTAGGAAAATATTAGTTGCTGCATTTAGCTTTTTGTTTCTCAGTTTCATTTGATCTACTGTCCATGTCACCACTGCATTCTGACCTCCTTCTTTCACTCAAATAATGCTGCTGTGTAAATGAACTTTCCCTTTCCCTGTGACCACTTAAATTTTTGACTTCTTCTCATGCTCCCAGACCTCTGCTCATACTCTTCCAGAATATCTGGTGATAAGTCTTTATCCTTATCAATTACTGCCAATTTTCCACCTTCTTCCATGCTGGGATTTTTTCCCTCTTTCACAGAATCACAGAATAGGTAAGGCTGGAAGGGACCACAGTGGGTCATCTGGTCCAACCTCCCTCTCAAGCAGGGTCATCCTAGAGCACATGGCACAGGATTGCATCCAGATGATTCTTGAATGTGTCCAGTGAGGGAGACTCCACAACCACTCTGGGAAATCTGTTCCCAGTGCATGGTCACCAGCACAGTGAGGAAGTTCTTCCTCATATTCAGGTGGAATTTCCTGTGCATCCATTTCTCCCTTTTGTGTTTTGTCATATTGATTAGCACCACAAGAAGAGCCTGGCTCCATCCTCTTAATAACCTCCCTTCAGATACTTATAGACATTGATGAGATACCCTCTCAGTCATCTCTTTGTGAGACTGAACAGGCCCAGCTCTCTCAGCTTTTTCAATGGTAATGAAGCAAGAACAAGAGCCAAAGTCTGCCACGCAAGTGTCTTTACCATAAACCCCATTAACTTCTAGGCACTTTGCATGTGGTTTACATTATGGTGTTACATTATTCACCTAGTAAGAATTGTGACAGTTGTGCATAAACGTCAAATGACACAAACCTCTGTAAACACACAACACTAATAACAGTCCATCCAGAATAGTCACTGAGACAACTTTCATTTTATATCATTGCCTGTAAGTGAGATCTAGCATAGACAGCTCTGACAGGCAGCCTGGAGGCCTGAATTTCTATACGTAAGTTTGCTATCGGTTTGTTCAATGAAGTTGGGAGAGCTGTATTCTTCTCTTCCCATCTGTAAAACATGATTAGTCAAGCTTAACTCCCACAAAAAGCTTTTAAATCTATGCAAACAAATGCCAAAATAAGAACTAAGGTTTTTTTGCATGTTTTTAAACACTGAGAGATTTTAAACAAGCCATTCTTACAGAGCCAACTATAAGGTTATACTTGAGCTCTGAAACTTCTATTTCATAGGTATGTATAGCCACTATCTTATGTAAATATATGTAAATATATTAGTTTCTATGTGTCCCAGGTGTTGTGAAGCTGGATGTTTGGTTGTAACCCAAGAGAGTATTTGTAAGTGCAAAAGCCCCTAACTTTTCCACAAAAGAGGGACATCATTGTAGACACTAATTCACTATGAAATTGTAAAAATGGATTTGTCTGGCAAGGAATTTATAGTTACAGACATCTGGAAAAAAAAATAAATGTTTCAGATCTAAATAAGATATTGCAGCCAATAAACTGAGGATCAGAAACAGGCAAGAAGTTGGCCTCTCTTCTAATGAAAGTCCATTAGGGATGCCGATAGACTGTGACTGCTTTTCTTACTAAGTTTATTAATTAGGACCCTCAGGAAATTCAAAAGCAAAAAAGAGGGCAAGAAGAATGTTTGCCAGAATTGCTGGAGCATGTGCCAAACCCCCTCACTTTCAAGACATGTACACAAACCAGTAACACTTTATCTACTTCAGCACAACAGAGCTCAGTGGGAAAATTCCACTGAGTTCAGTTCACTATCAATTTACACTTAAGGGTAAAGTGGTTAAGTGTCTTGTCTAATTGAATTGTTTTTATTACAGGTTCTGGTTTGTCTGAACACCATGGCATTCAGTACATTAAGGATGGCACACATGAGTAGCTCAAAGAAGTTAATTCTGTTGGAAGTAATTAAAAAGTGGAAAAAAAAATAATACTTCTTTTTTCTTACTGCTTATTTTCACATTTTCCAGAAGCACATTTGAGTCTTCAAGACACTGCTTCTAACATTCATAAAGAGCAACACCCTGCATGCCAACTAGCTGGTTTGGGATTTTTGTTTGTGGTTTTGGTTTTGTTTTGTTCTTTGGGTTTTTTTCCCTTTTTGGAAAAAAAGACTAAATGGTTAAAAACAAAGGGGGAGGGGAAGAAAAAGAAAAAAATCTTGGGCAGAAGCTATGCCATTCTTGATTTACATCTGCCTGATTCTGATAGCTCAGTGATTACAGAATTCATTTTTAGAGCAAGTAATTCATGGAGGTTGCTTAAAAAAATAAATATGCATTTCTGATCTGAAAAATTCAATCTCTTGTGACAAGAGCCAAAGGCATGCAGACCTTTGAAGTACTCCATTTACTTTTATTGAAATGGTACTCCCTTTCAGAGTAAGGGGCACCCAAAATACTCCAACAGGTTCAGAATCATTGAAGCAATTTGTATTTGAACTAACATTCGACTAAATATTTTTAGCAGAAAAATCTCAGAATTGGTTAAATAAAACGGAAATAAAACAGGATTATAAAGAATGTCCCATTTGCTGTATCCCGAGTCACATATTTGAAAGCAATTCCTTCTCCCCAGGCTTTGTTTCAGACCAAATGACTCAATCTGGGCTGCAGCACACTCTGTGCAGTACCCTCTAGGTCCCTCAGAAGTTTTTACTTCTGCATCACATCTGCTCTCTGCACTTTTCATCAGCTGCCTGCCCTCTGTCTGTGCTACAGCTCCTGCTTAGCTGCCACATGCTCTCTATCCTCTGCTCTGGAACCTCCTCTACATAAGAAAATAAATCTACCTCAGTTCTACCTAGCCACTCCCTTTACAGAGGAACAAAGAAATGAAAATAAATGACATTCATCACACACATACATTTTTGAACCAGTGCTGTTCTCTGTTGTTCTCACAAAACATCAATGCAGGCAAGATAGCTTCATGACAATAACCACATGAGAACCACAGTGGAACATACATCACTGTCTGCATCTGCGGCTGTTTTATATGTTCCGTGCAAGGATCTAAAGGGGTGACATTCCAGTGGACAAATGGTGTTTCAAAATAATACTAATTTATTCTGCAGCTTTGCACAATCTGCACTGAGAGCTAGAGGCCACAGATTGAACGGTATTACAGATCTCTTCAGCACAGACTCTTCTCCTACAATGCAGAATAAAGTATTCATGAAGAGATTTCAGAGGTCTAAAATGACTGTAGAGCTTTCAAGATGTGACACTCTGAACTAAGACACAGTCAAGTAACAAGCAACAAACTGGAAAGGCAAAATTTATCTCTTGAATGTAATAGATACTTACAATTATTTTATCCCTATATTCACTTCCATAAATTTACTGAACTACATTTCCAAAAAGGAACAGAACTAATTCACAAAAAAAAAAAAAAGAACCACCACAAAACCAAAACAAACAAAACCAAAATAACCAAAAGGAAACATAAGAATTAATGACTGGCACTAAACAGAACAGCTCTATTCTCTTCCAGCTTTTTGGTTTTTAATCTAAGCATACAAGAAAATGGCTGCTAGTTACTTTTCTGATCTATACAGGATTGTCTTTTAAAATAAAAAGCTTTTGAAGCTCAGCTTGATCCTTCATAACAAACATTTTCTAGAGAACACAATTTTTGAAACCAATTTTTATTACATACTTTTTTTAGCACTGCCAACGACTGCAAAAAAAACCCCAGAAACTAAAATTAAAAAAAATGTTTTTTACTCAACCCACATACACCAAGTTCCACCAGAAGTCTCCTTAAACAGAGCAATATGGAAACAATCTAACAGAGGTAACCTACAGTACTCCACCACAGCTGAGCTCTTTCTATAAGGCATACCTGAAGAACCAGACTAAACTCACAGTTAGCTATATTCATTGGAATAGCACTAATATGCGTTCTTTTACAGAAGTAAAGCAGATGGAAACTCAATGTGGCAATACTGAGAAAGTCACAAACAACTTTACTTAAATTCCTCCATTCCAGGAATACTAAAGTCCAAGAGATGAATGGCACAGATCAAACAAAGGGCACTCTCAGTCCAGCTATACTGAACTCTTACACTAGTCTCCACTAGAGAGGATCATATTGGAATATAAAGCTGAATTTGTAGATTTACTGAACACTCTAGAATACTCTCTGCAGTAAGTAGTCAATGAATGAGCCCTTTGCTAGCATGTGACTGCACCCTGTTGCATGGACCATGTTCCCTGTGAACAAGTGCAAACCCATTCGCTGGTTATACACTGACTTCAGATTCACTGTACCTCATTTTTTCTTACTTTGAATGTGAAATCAAGATAAACTGTGCCCACTAAAAACAGTCTCGCTCAAAATCTTTCTCCCATAAGCTTAGATTTGACATTCCTGAATAATGGAATGGAGGTTAGTCCTTAACTGAATCAAATTACAGGACACCGCTTCTTATTTGAGAGATTGCTCTGAGACAAAAAGTACAGCTTCAGTTTTTCTTATTATGTGGAAAGGGAAGGAGGAAAGCATTTATTTGTTTCTTTGGCTGGAAGGGTATTTTATTACACATAAAGCAGCAAATGCATTGACGTATTTATTTCCCAAGGGAAGTGACAAATCAGTATATACCAGGAGAAACTTTGCCACTTGTCCTAGAACAATCCCCCCTGCTGCTCTGGGTGACTGCATATGCTCTGTCAACAATTTTATTGTTATGTTTCTTTTACAGCTTTCATGATGTTTGCCATTAGGTTACCAACATCACAGATAAAACACCCCCCCCCCTGAACTAACACAGAGATATACTCAGGAACTTGACAAGGTTCTGACTTCTTTTCTCAACTTAGAGAAAAATTGAAGTGGATTTATTTTTCTCTTCCTGGCATCTTCAGCACCCCTTTTTCACTCACAGTAATATGATGCATAAAATGTTTTTCAGTCACATATTTACAAATAAATCTTGGAAACAAATCAGCCCTAGTGTATTAGTTTATCAAATTTTTTTTATACATACCTTCTTAAATATCCTATGACTGTGGCATATAAGACTAACACACTGGCTATGGATGTACCATTTTGGTACTTTAAGTTAAAAAAAAATCCTTTCAAAATTAGGCAGTCAAAGTTGTTCTACCAAGTCATTTGTTCTACAAATACCATAGTTAATAGTCAAAGCTTCCAAAGAAATTTCTTTGCACATGGAAACTACTATCTTTGTGTGTGTATTTAGGTAATTACACTTACTTTTTGTTACTTGTAAATTTGCATTAAATTATAAAAATTATAATTCTTTACTTTGCTACCTATAAACATCCCTTTGTTGGTTTGTGGTTTGTTTTTTTTTTAGTCCAAGTTTATTTAAAGTACATAATACCATAACTGGATACAATGCCCTAAGTCCTACATTCTGAGCCACAGGCTCTGCCCTAAGAATGTGTCCTTTCCACTCTAAGGCAATAAAGAAAATGTGTCATGTCAGTCTCCTTAACCGTTTTACTGTTTTCACCTTGTGTTTTTTATGTTGGTAAAGTGCTGAATTGTGTGGGTGTCACGGAGGTATGTGAAAACAGCTTCACTCAGGTAACAAAATGAGACAAACTTTTTAACTGGCAGCCAAAAACAGTGGCCAAAACTCACACACACCAAAGGTGATTATGGCAATGGTCAGTCATGGTGTTTAACAGGTTATGGACTCACTGAGCCTGTTGGGGATATTATTACATGGACAAGGATGATGACCCAAAGTGTGCACTCATGCACTGACACATGAAGAGTCAGACCAGCAGATCAAGTTGCTCCACCCAAAGGTCCAAAGGATCACTTGGGGACATCCAGCAGAAAAACAGTCACTCACCTGCAGGTGGTGTGAGGGCATCTGTACCGGGAAGTCTCTGTGGGCAGTGTCCCAGTTTCCAGGGCAAGGCTTCACCTCATAGACTTGCTGCCTCCAGGGAACCTTTTGTGGGCTGGTCAGCTAGGGCTCATGGCCATACACGGTCATGGTCCGGGCCTGGTCTCTGGACTGAGGACTCTCCTTGGCTGGGGGCCCTGCCTGTTGGCCAAGGCGTGGCACCCTTCTCACCGCCCCTGTTGGGTGCAGTGTTGTGGATTGTGGTGCATCTGCCTGTTGTGGTTTAACCCTGGCCATCAGCTCAGTCCAGCACAGACACTGGCTCACTCCCTTCTGACAAGGATGAGTGAGAAAACTGGAAGGGTAAAAGTGAGAGACTTTGAAATAAATGTTTGAAATCGGGTTAAGATAAAGAAAGTTTAATAGATAAAACAAAAACAGAGCAAAACAAGAAATTTATTCACTACTTCCCATGGATGGGCAGGTCCAGAAGAGCAGGGCTCCATCACAGGTAATGGTGACTTGGGAAGACAAATGCCATCACTCTGAACATCACCCCCTTCCTCCTTTTTCCTTCAGCTTTATATGCTGAGTAGGATGCCATATGGTCTAGAATGTCCCTTTGGTCAGTTGAGGTCAGCTGTCCCGGGTGTGTTCCCTCCCAGCTTCTTTTGCACCTCCAGCCTCCTCACTGGTGAGATGCCATGAAAGGCAGAAAAGGCCTGGACTCTGTGTAATAACTGCTCAGCAAGAGCTAAAACATCTCCATATTATCAACACCATTTTCACAACAAATCCAAAACACAGCCTCATACCAGCTACTCTAAAGCAAATTAACTCTTCCCTAGCCCAAACCAGCACACTGCCACAGCCATGGTGTGGTGCTGTAAGACACAAAAATAAGGGCATGAAAGGCTGGCCGTGGCCACACATCAGTCAGCAGGGCTCAGTGTGTGTGTGATACGTTCCTGCCTCATTGGGGTTTGCTGTGGTGCTTGTTTGTGTTTTGGGGCTTTTTTTGTGAGGGGGAGAGGTTTTTTTAAGTTTCCATAAGAGGCAAGCAGGTACCTCTATGGAAACATTTTCCCTCAAAAAGCTGGGGACATTTAGTAACTGATGAAATAAAATGATCCAAATTAGATCAATGGGTCAAATTCATTTTGAAAGTAAAAGAGCATAATTCTATTTCTTTCAATGAAATTCAATTAAATTCAGGATTTTAGTAAAGCATCATAATATAAAGAGATCTTATGTGATATACCATATCTGGCAAGTATGGAACTGACAGAATAAATGACAAAATCTGTCCGTGCAAAGTATGTCTTCTTCAGCGAGCTGCTGCCTTGATTATAAAAGCTGCTAGAACTTGTAACTTGTTTTATATCAGTAATATACATCCAAGCAGCTGATACATGAGTAATTTACTTGATTCAGGTCTCTTCATTGCTACACTTCAACTGGGAATGAAATGCAAAAGTTGTTTGGCACAGCAGAAAGCTCTCTTAGCTGGGGAAAAGCTGTTGGATCCCACTGTTCACAGTATTTGATCTTAAAACACTAGAGGGCTACACACCTTGAAATGTCTTTACAGTTCTATCCTGTTAGATGGATAGAACACGAGAGCAAGCTGGCTCTCATGGTCTCTGCGGTCTAAACAGATTTCAAATTTTGTTTTCCTGTAGTGTTGCTCCCTCTTGGCTTCCATTCTGTAATGGCAGAGGTAGCATTACTACTGCCTCTCAGCTTCAGTTCCGCTTGCAATAGGAAAGTAAAGAGGTTTTTTTCCAGAATTTTCTTCCATTTAAAATAAGCATATTGTAGTCCTCTAAAACACTATCCTCACTCACCCTGACTTTATTTCAGGCTCAATACTGAAGTCACATAAGTGAAAAAAAGACTCATACAACGAGGATAAACAAAATCTTCACAGGGGAACTTCAATTTCCATTTTGTATATGAGACTTGATTGACCTAAGTGAAGATTCCTACTGTAGCAACAGATTATTTGTTGTGATAAACTGTCCTTTGTCTCACCTTTGCTGAGGCAGAAGTGAGAATAAAATGACTGAGTAAAGAACTACAAATATTCCCTTCTCTTTTTTTATCTCCCTCCTCAATAAAAGGAAGGAATAGTCAGTCCAAGGGAAGTTGCACATTTCATATTTTGTTGGATTCCGAAATTTGGATATGAGAAAAAAAAAAGCCTTGGGCTAACAGAGACTGGGGAAAAACCTCCATCTAGAGTCCAGACAAGAATCCATTGATGTCATGGGTTTGAATGTCCTGCCCAAGCCCAGAGAAACCATGCCCTGATTTCATCAAGCCAGTGCAGAAGACTTATTGTGTTTTCTCTCTCCCTTTGCGTTCCCTGGATCCTGTGCATTCTGCAAACCCGAATACCTCTTTCCCCCATGTAATCCCCCTAAGATAAGACAGGTTTTTCCCTATGATGTAATTATTAAGACCCCAAATTTGTTAACCTGCGTTTTTCCCATTACTTCATCTCTGTGAAGTCCCCAATTGTAATAGGATGAATATGCAACCCTCCCATGAATATGTAGTACCTCAGACCTATAAAAATAACAGTTTTGTGCGAATAAAGCATTCCAGTTTTCTGCGTTCGCTAGGATCTTGGTAGTTATTGACTCGCTACAAAATTTGTTATCAGTTTTTATCACATTTTGTAGCTTCTTCTGTGCTTTTAGGCTCTTACTCATAGGAATGCATCATCATTTTGAAGAAGAAAGCCATGGGGCTTGTAAATAAAACATACATGCAGCTCCCTAGTTGCAGGAAAGAGTTTGAAAATATCACCCAGGTGGACTTAAACTGTTCTAAAACCAAAAGGTGAACTACATAAATATGAACTCGGTTATTTTTATACTCCAAATGTTCTCTGAGAAGTCTGGAGTGCTCGAGGTTGTCACTGTTTGTTTTTCTTGCCAGCAGACTACTGAATTGTGATCTCTGTTTTGCTGGAGGAAGGTAAAGGCAAATTAAAGTCGCTGAGTCTGTCTACAACGGGTCACCTTGAAAGGGGCAACCCTTAAAGAAACTAGTTCTCTTTGGAAGATGGTTTCTAAGAAAGAAAATTATATATGGCTTAAGACTCAGGAAGACAAAGCAAAAAATATATTGAGAAGATAAGCATATAAAGCAGGTATTTTCTAGTAAAGCAAAATGTGCAATCAGATAAATATGAGAAGGCATGCAGTTACCCAGCTATTGGCTTGTGGGAAGATAGACTCCAGCAGTTTATTTTATTTGCACCAAAGTGAAGGAAGTTAGTTATGCACGCTCCTTGAAACTCGCCCAAGAGCACAGTTTATAGAGGAGAGAGGTGGGGAAAAAGACAGCTTTACAGCACAGAAACATTCAGTAATCTGTGAAGGAGAGCTGAAAATGAATGCAACAAACCCAAGCTTCCCTACAAAGCCAAGGGACTGGTGTTATCCAAATGATGTGTTCAAAATATAATTTCAAAATTTAACTTTCAAAATTATTTAATACATTTGATGACATTCATAATCAAAACTGATAAATTCTGTTGAACTAAAAAAATTTTTTTAATTTTTCTTACCAAGTATTTTAAATTGGTATTCAAAAATAAAGGATGCATTTAGTTCAAGTTCTATGTATTTTAGTTTCATCGGAGTTCATTAACACTTTACAAAGTAATTCCAAGAAACTTCTGAAATGAGACTTAAACTACATATGATCAATAAGGCTTCTGAATCTTGCAGGCACATTATCAATTGTACATAGTTCAAGTCCCATAACAGAAGTTAAATCCTTAAAATCACTCCACTTTTTTTTTTTTTTTTTTTATCAGAGGCAGATGAGTGCTGGCTGACAGTAAAATTGGAAGAAAGACAGAATTTATTCAATTATTTCATTATTTAATTATTTGACTCTTAAAAATTTAAAAATACCCAATTGTCAGTCTCCTTCTTTTAAAGAACATAAGATGTTCATCTGATTACTCTGACCAATTCATAAACAATTAGCGTAATAACCCTATCCTCTTTTGACTTACCCTGATGTGCAGATGAGATTTTGGGAAGCAAAGTTATCATGCTCTTATTAACTAAAAACCTGCCTGCAGTGGCTAAAAGTACATCACAAATTATGGATAATTCACCTTAAATCCACTCACTATGTTTCTGATAGGCAGGACTAAGTTACTTTTATCTTTTGGGTTTAGACAAGGCATTTTGAATTTTGATGACAGGTATTTATATTTCTTTTTATAGCCCCTAATTTGATCTCCTTGATCTTTCAGCTGTGGACTACAATAACCTGTCCTGTTCCAAAGCTCATCTTCTAAACAAAGATGTTTAATATAGCATTACACATCTAGATTTGGAGAATAACTATATTATGTTCATTATTTTTTCACAGCAGACCTCTAACTTTTTCTCCTTCCTTTTCCTCTCTTGCCTGAGTGGAAGAACAGTGGACACCTCACAGATGAAAGTTTGCTTTGGAAGAATTGCAATAGTGAATATTCAAAACTTAGTCCTCCATCTTTTCATTTATTGATAACTACAGAAGGAGTGAGTGGATCAAATATATGTCCCTAAAAATACCTGAATCTTTTTTCACACCTGTCCTCATTTTCGTCATTGTTTTTATAAATGTAGGCCACATGGGGCCTCCAGACAATCCCTCTTTATTTTTCCAGTACGCATTCATCGTAAAACCATTTTTGCCCTGACCACAAAAATATACACATAAAGTTATGTGAAGATGAAGATGCACTGCTTCAAAGAAAAGATGCAAGAGACCTTTCGCTCTTCTTTCAATCTAGTCACACAGAAGCTTGACTGAGCACAGTAAAATCTGAAGACATGCAAGACATGCAAGTATTTTTAAGGTGTTGAAGTTACTAGGATCACTCCTTCCATGGAAATTCTGTGAATGGAAAAGATATAGGCTCCTGTAAAAGGTGTCCACACCGATTAAAACAGAACTCTGAAAAATACTGTCATCCATTTAATAATCTCCACCTAAGACAACACAAGTAATCAGCCTCTCAGATTCTTATCTTTATTAAAAGAACAAGGCTCTTAAACAAAATGTACTGGATAAATAATCTATTGCACTGATAACCGTTATATTGCCTGTAAGAATGGCTTAGCAACAGTACTCAAGGTACCTTCAGAACCAGAAGGCATAATACTTTAAATATGAATTATGCTAATTTACTTACATTCTGACAGAATTAAGGATTCTGCAGATTTAATACTCATTTTTAAAAAAGTGGATTTTCCAAAACTGGATGAAAGCAATAAACACAAATTGTAAATCACAGAGAGCTTAATTTTCTGATGTAAAATGTATTGAGAAAACTGACAACTAACAGCTGACCTCTTGTTTCCTCATTTTCTGTACTGCAATCATCGAGGTGAAACTCTCAGACATAGTCTTTTAATTTTTCAAAAGCAAGAAAATGAATAAAATACCCTTTCAGTGATCCTGGTATTTAAATAAATGACATTTTTAATAGGAATGCACTTTTGCCTCCACTTTAGAACCTTTTCGAATTCTTTCTGAATAGCCATTGTTTATGACAAGGAATGACAGACCATTTCCACTTCTGATTCCTGTAGCCAGGTCATACTGTCACATGAAGAGGGAGAGGGAAAGGGCAGCTCATTCTGGTACCCAGGTTTTATCTGCAGCAGCCAGTGAGCTCATGGATTGACACCCAAGATCGAGCATCCAAGCCCATGTGAGCATCCTATAACAAAGTGATTCCATTAATAGCAGCATCTTTTGTTTCTGCACTCAGCTGTATTTGATGAGAACAGAGCCCATGATCCTTCTTGCTAAGATGTTCCAGCATTCACTCCTAGTCAATCGTGCATGTATTTGGCTGATCCTCAGGGAGAATGTAGGAAGGCACCAAAGGACCGTTTTGGTGTCTATGGTCTTCCCAGAGTGTGGGCAAGTTCAGACCCAAAAGAAGGGCACTCTCAGCAGACTCTATCTCTCACTTGCAGTTTAGACCTACCAATCTGGAAGTGTTTATTTAAAGAGAAATGCCCAGCAGATAAGGATAACTTTGAAATTAATTGTGTCATGTAAGCATATTTGTAAACTTATTGTGTGACTCTACTATTTCAATGGGCTATTGATACTAGCTTAGATGAAGTTTATTAAATGAATTCAGTCTTTGGACTAGTTCACCATTTCATGCTGCTGGCAACTATGTAAAAAAATGTACAACAAACCATACAATTCTTCAGCATTATGATCCTATATATTTCGGAATAGCTATTGTGAGTGCCAGTGGCTGTCTAAGAATATCTGCATGTTTATTGTTCCCCCCTGAGGCAACAAGCATTGTCTGAAATGAAAGTTCTGTGTCTTGACTATCCCTTGAGAACTATAATTACAGCTATAGAGGAATATACCATACTGACTCTCAAGTAATTGAAAAAGACTGACAGGCAAATGCATTCTATGTCCATTGCTCTGGTATTAGATTCTCTGAAAGTTAAAATGCACAGGCAGTGCGCCAGTCTAGGCTCAAAGCTAGAGGATGCAATATACCGATATCAACAGAATTATAGCTTTTCATATTGTTCATGATTTTGGCCCAGTCCCTTCAAACTGAACCAAAATAAGTACTGAAAAAAACAAGCACTGCATTTTCAACATTGTTAGTTCTAAATAATAACTGTAGCTTTTGGCATACAGCTGAGTGCTTTTTCTAACTAAACTGACCATATTTCCTGATAAAAACCCAAGTCCACAGACTTGTCAGAGAATCCAGGATGAGGAGATGACTGACAAAAATACAGAGACAAATATAAACAGAAGAATTGAAGACCCGAAACCATGCCTGAAATCTTATGGCACATTGATAATAAAATTCCTTGAGACTGTTCAGTCTCAAATATCCCAAGCCATCAAGATCCACTTCTAAAAACAAAGATATTTAAGGGAAATGCTAAAGTATAAAATATGTATGTGAAGAAAATAATAAGAATGGCTAGATTACTTAGATTAAGCTGTCATCACAATGTAAATTAATTAGGAGCATTTATATTCAGGGTTTTCAGAATTTTTTTCTGAGAACAACCAGGCAACCAGGATAAATTGCCTTTTTCTGAGGCAACCAGGATAAATTAGTGGTCACCTTTGAAGCCAAAGCAGCCTTATAATTTGTTGCAATGGGTTAGGATTTTACCCTTGGTTGAAGTTAGCATATTTTTATGCTCTAAGTGAATTCCACAACAAACAAAAGATTCTTGACAAATCCAGGTTCATCTGCTGAGTCAACCTTCTCAAAGACAAATGCAAAGAGTCAATTTATATCATTCCACTTTTCCCATATCTGTCTTTTAAAAGAAAATTCATGAATTTTTGTTTTGCCTTCTGTTGGTTCACACAGATAATGGACTGCTAAAGAATTATCAGTTCAGGTATTAATAGGTTAAGACTTTTAATCAAGACAGAACACTTTAGGTATTTAAACAGCTGGAAATGGACTGTCATTCTTAATAAGAACAATCCCTAGTATTTTGTAAGACAATTTAATCTCATCACCAACTTTATGAATGACTTTAACATAAACTCAATGGTATTAAATGAATATTCTCTAACACAGTTTAGAGATATGAATCTCATCTGAGTGTGACATACAGCTGCATTTTCCAATCAGACGTAAAAGACATCATACTTGCGGTGATTTTCTCTGTAATTTATCAGTAACTAAACATGCAGCAACAGAACTGAGAATATTCATGGATATAGCGTAAGTGTATTAGTAGCTAATTTACATGCTTTAAAAACAATCAAAATTGTGGGTGAAATGTAAATCAATGTAAAATTGAAATGTAAAAATGGTCTCAATGTAACATATTACAAGATGTCAGAAAGTTAGTTATTTGCTTTTTTAAAATTTTAATTAGGATTTACAGAATAATGCAGACACATGGATTCCCTTTATTTTTACTGTTCCAGTTTTGAAGTCCTACAAAAAAGGTCTTTTTCCATTTTGAAAGAAGTCATAAAATCTGAATAGCTAGCAGTAATATCAGTAAAGGTGATATCAGCCATATCATCAAGAGTTTTAAAGAGCTGTTTAACACATCATCTGATATTGCCAAATAGAAGCAAAAAAAAAAAAAAAGACTATTTGCCTTGTTTCAAAATGCTCCATTACATTTTGTTCTGCTAAACAAGCATTAGTCAATTCTTCTAAAAGAAAAGAGAAATCTCAAAAATTAAAACTGTGAGTACAAGAACTAAATAATGGGCCAAGTCAACATGAGAAACAGCTCTTTGAGCTTAACCAGGCTTGAACAAATCAAGAAAACTATCTAAGCATCTTGAGGGACTTTAGTCAGCAGCAGACATGAGTGATAAGAATTCAGAAGGAGGACCACACAGGAAACTGTTTGCTTAGTTGGAACCTCCAAACCCTCCTAATCAATTTTCTCTGTACCACAAGGTGTCCAAACCCCCCATACTCTAGTGTCTTTTCTCTGTTAATTGACTTAATTCAATGTCTAGGTTACACATAATGTCTGATTGATTAGTAGACACACTTTTCAGAGACGCACAGAGAAAAAATTATCTTTTAAAAGGCAGCCTAATATATCCTTCTTTGTTAAATCTCTGATCACTAAGGTCTTTCATGTTAAAAATTGTTTAACATTGTGCTTGTTTATGACAATAAACAGAGGGTTACATTTTGTAAACAACTAGGAAGTCTTAATTTGGAATTTTCTTGAAGATTTGGTATTATTTACTGGGTTTCAGTGCTTTCACTAATCACAGCTGAATTATATTTTGACAATGATAAACTGCAAATGATATTCTGATACATTTATAATGTTCTGTAGGCATACAATAGATTGAAGAGTGGCAGAACAGAATATAATAGAGCTGAAAAGACAAAATACTTGAGCATCATTTTATTATGTTAGCAAACCTTCACTAATCTCATGAAGACAGGAAGAGCAAAGGTTTTATAGTGAAAACTTGAATGGCATAATGACAGCACTTCTCAACAACTCAACCCTTCACATGATGTTCTAAAAGCAGACTGACTAACCAGTTCTTCAGAGAAAAAATCCTATTGAGAACTGGTCCTTTTTAGAAAAAATGTTTCATACTGTTCCGAAATGAGTCAGACCCAATTTTAGCAAACTGTGTCTGGTATTCTATTCGTTGGTGACCTTATTTCAGATGAACACCTGCTCTTCTCTTCCATATTCAGTCTCTTCAAGAGCTACCTGAAAAAGCTGTGATGTCAGCCTCTCACACAAGCTTTTCTGCCTTTGATTGCTCTTTCCAAAATACTCTTCGTATTTTGTACTTTAAGATACTCCATGGGTAACAGTAGTGTGTGTGTGTGTGTGTGTAGACACAATGTTTTTATACATTCTTATCAGCACAGAATGGTCTCAATGTCATAATCTACTGCAAATAGACCACTTATTAAAGTGGTAATAAGTTCAGATAATAAGAGGTAAGGTTCACATCCAAGCACTAACTTCAGTTTCAGTTTTGGCTATTTCACATCCCTCTTGGGAATACTGGCTCCCTCCCAGTCTTGCAATGTTTTACATTCATGTGAAGTCTCTAATTTTAGCATTTTAATTGGTTTTGTTTCTTCTACCAGAAGAGGAATTAGTTAGTACAGCTATATCCTTTACATTCTATTTGCACAAGTATGATTTCCACTACACATAAAGTATAAGGCTAATTCTCACACTAGCATAAGATATTTATTTGCCTTAAGTTTTAAAGTCTTCTAATCGATAAATTCAGATGGATGCCTAAAATAGCTCTCTGGTTTCATACTGTGGCAAGAGTCTAGCGCCATAAAGCAAGTTTCAAACCTTCAAAAATTTACCAGTTAGCAGCCCTGTTTCACAGAAGCACAGACTGGTTGAGGTGGGAAGGGGCTTCTGGAGGCCATTTAGTCCAACTCCCCATGCTCAAGTAGAGACATCTGGAGCTGGATGCCTTGGACCACGGCTTTTGAAGATCTCAAGGATGGAGATGCCCAATCTCCTTGGGTAACCTGTGCCTGTACTTGGTCACGCTCACAGTGAAAAAGTGTTTCCCCATGTCCAGGAAGAACCTCCTGTGTTTCAGTTTGTGCCCATTAACTCTTTCTCTATCACTGGGCACCACTGAAAAGAGTGTATCGCTCTTCTTTGCACCCTCACTTTAGGTGTTTATTCACAGTGGTATGGTTCCTAAAAGCCTTCTTTTCTTCAGGCTGAACAGATCCAGCTCTCTCTGCCTTTTCATCACTGGAGAGATGCTCAAGTCCTCTAAAAATCTTAGTGGTCCTTCACTGGACTGTAAGTCCATGCCTCTGTTGTACTGGGGAGTCTGTACTTCATACAGTACTTCCAGGTGTGGCCTTAACAGTGCTTGGATAATATCTAGTGCAACTGAATCCATCTCCAAGACTAAGGCTCCTAAAAGTTTTGACTGGAGTCCTAAAATTAATCTTCCTTCTGAGGAAGTGAGTTTTCCACTTTGAAATTTGTGCTAAGTTGTAACATTTAACAGTCTTTATTTTCACATTTCCTTATTTAGGCTATATTTAACTATATATTTGTGTTACTTTTGAATAGGTTTACTTTCCATGCCCATTAAAAATGTAAACATTTATCTGATTCTGTGTTCCTCCTCATTAATATAAATATCTTAATATGTAGATATATGTATATTTCATATACATATGTGTGTGTGTTTTCTAGAATATTGTATATAGCTACTTCTAGCCTAATTGATGTCAGTGAAGCCACAATAACTCACATCAACTAAGAATCTGGTCCTCTTTTCCCAGACATGCTTTTGTTCATTCAGCACTGCTTTTGAACACTCTAGGATTGAATTCCCTGAAAACAGCCAAATTTAGAACAGGCACCACATAGGAGCAATGAGCAAGCTTTCTTGTTTGTCCTTGCTTGCCCTCTCCTTCACAACATCCTTGACCCAAAATAACCACTCCTAGGCATGATATTGTAAAATAGTCTCAATGCTCATTTAGTTTTCCTTTTATTTTTGTCTGTAAGCTAATTAGTACACATCAATTTTTACCTCTACAACAGAAAATGAATTGATCCAATACTAAACTGATATTTTAAAACCAAATTTCTTTACTAATTTATTCTGATGTATTTGGTTGGACACTCTATTCATACTCAGTCATATTCACATTGAAATTCTAATTTGCATTAAGATTCTGTGGATTATCTTCCAGCCATCTGTAAAAACTTGAAGACAACCACAGACAGACTGAAGGATGAAGTTTCCATGCCTCACCTTAAATTATTTTTGTGTATATTATTCACCAACCTGGGGAGCAACTATTAAGGGCTTTTTTTTGGGGGGGGTGGTGGTGCTGATGATGGGAGTATCATTAAAAAAGAGAGAAAAGCAACCATATATAAGTGAGAGATACACAGCCTAAAGGAAATAACAAATCATCACTTTTTCAAACAACTTTAAGGTGTTTGCTAATATGGTAGCAATCTGCTGTGAAGTCAAGCTGTAAATAGATTCTTTTGTGTTAGATTTGCATGCACAAGATGTTAAACAGTTCAGAGGCTCAGATATTCATGTTCCTCAGAATTATAACAAAAAAGCTCTCTGACATCTCTATAAATGGAAATACTCTGAAAGAATTGTAGAGAGCATTTTGTCTCATTTTCATGTACAGAACATTAGCTATCACATGTGAAAGATCAAAAACAAAAAGGAAAGCTTGAGTACTTGGCTAATTATACACTAGTGCACAAACTATGCGGACATTGTTTGGCTACACTCCACCTACATACAGCTAAAATTCAGCAGCTTGGGAGATGTGATCTAGCTCTAAGCATTTGGATTACCAAGCACAGCACTTTCTGTCACAATGTTCCTGTTTGTTATTCATCAGGTATATGAATACTTCAATTGACTCATTGTAAAAAAGGGGAAGAGAATAAGGATTTCGAAGCATGTTTCTTTGACCACCCTTCATTTCTAGGAAAAGACACTTTTTGCCATTTATCATCGGATTATAAGCAAATCTTCTAGTGAGAACAGTTTCTATATCCCAGATGCCAAATTATAGACTCAGGTACATGATATGCATTACTGAGGAGCTTAAACAGTCAACTTCTATGCTGCTATTTGTAATACATGTAGATATTACACAGGCAATGGCACTTAAGTTCAGCTCTGACCCTCTCAACATGTTAAATTCCTAGTCTTGTTTTGTATATGAACAGATCAAACACATTATGAGATGACTGATTCTTTCTTTGAGGTCTGTGCTTACTAGGTGCATGCAACGACTTTTTATAGCATTCCTCTATTATATCTGTCATTCTTATTCATAGTTTTTACTTCAGATGACATCCGTTCACTCATATTTCAGAAGAATGGAGCAAGAATCAGCTTTCTTGTGAAGTCACAGTGATTACTATGGTTTTTATGTAAATTTTTTTTGAGTACTGAATAGGCGAATCTGGTAAGCTACCCAGAGAAAATCCCCATTTTAAACAACTTAATACCTGGGTAAAAACTGCCATGAAAGGATGGAGAAAGGATATATAAAGTGCCTTAGAAGGTACTACCTCTTCAAGAATCACGAAGAAGTGAGAAAAGAATGAGGAGTTATCTCTTGTCAGGTGAAAGCAAGAGAAAGTGGGTGCAGCAAGAAGTCAGGACAAAGGATTTCTTTAACTCCAAAAAATATATGCTGGGGGGAAAAAAAATGTTATTCTAAACAGTATTGACTTTCTGCATGTTTTTACCTCTGCAAATCCTAATGCAAATCACCTTACAAACTCTCTCTTCATAGCATTATCTCTGTCTTCTATAGGTTGCAGATTACAGGGACTACCCAGGTCTGAAATCATCCCAATGACCTGAGTGCAGCTGAAGGATAAATCAACTCACAGGTAAAGGCCGGATAATCCACAATTCTTCATCCAGATTTCCACAGAATTACATTGTTATAGAATCCTTTTATGTTCCTGTGTAATTCCTCAGTGACACTTCAGATTGTGGGGAAAAAAAAATCTACCATAAACATGGGTACCTTATTTTTTTTCCATAACTGAATCTAAGATGGGCCAACATTCCTTTCTCTCTGGAGCTATGCACATGGATATTTGATAGCAGGTCACCCTGGTGCTGCAGGTCACCTCATGCTAGCCCCTCACTCTTCTGCTGCAGGGAAATGACAGCATCACTGTATGACCAAATTTCTGACAGAATAATTAAAGAACCTGACAGGCTGAAAAAATCCTACTCATTCCATGAGTAGATGGAGCAGTGGAGTTATCACCTTAACCTTCCTTGTTGTTAAGGAATTGAAGAAGGAAAAAATTAGTATATCCTCTAGGGCACTCACCCAGATAAACTCTCACCTGGCTGACACCTCACCTGTGTTAAATCTATGTTACATCATAAGGCAAGTATGTTTTTATAAATGATGATGTAAAGAATGATGGAATCAAGACAAAGACTTCCAGGTTTCCTAGTGTAGACATCCTCTAAGAGTCAGATTGCAGCAGAACTTTGTGGGTGTCAGTTTGGAGAGGGCAGACAGGCATGTGCCTCAGCCCTTGTTCAGTGACCTTATTGTGAGAATACAGGGGTTCTGTCATAGAATAAGATTAAGTATTCAAGGAAAGATAAAACTATCTTATCCTTAAACAATTGTCCCTTTCAAAAGCTTAATATAAAGCAGGTCTAGAAAGTCTGCGCTATAATGATTTCATGTTTTGCTGATCCCAGTCTTTTCTACTGAAAGACTTTTTAGTGGTCCCTAGTGGAAAGTTGAGATCAGCATTTAAATGCAAGTCTATCTTTTTAACATGTCCTCAGCAGCCCAGTAACTCTCAGTTATATATTGAGAATTTATAAATAGATATGCATGGGTACATATATATGTATATATATGAAATGCACATTACACTTCTTTATGGCTGATGACTATATATGCAGACTTTCTTTTTTTTTTTCAAAATAATTGTAATTTCTCTGGAGTTTTTTCTCCTTTGCTGTATTAATGAAGATGCAAACCCATTGTCTAACAGGATCATTTTTCTTGTTTCAAACACCTCTTTCTGCAGGCAATTAGAGATCAATTATAGACATTTCCTATCTCCTTCTAATTTCTATACCTAACATACAGTCCTTCCTCTCCTAGGTAACAGGGATGCTACACGTGTCAAGGGGAATACCAGACAAATGCACTATGTTCTTTCTAGCTCTGTATAAGTAATCCTTACCACTTATTTTAATGTGAGAGATAATTTTTACTGTAAACTAGTACTCTCATGAAATAAAAGCATAAATCTGAAATATAAGATAGCAATTTAGGTTGTGCAGCATTCATCTCCTATAGCCGTTATTTTCTTCCTCTTTTCTCTTCCTCAGAAACTCCAGACAGCAAAAAACTGCCTGGATCTTCTCGGCAAAAAACTAAAATAATCCTCTTCCTTGTGCTGCGCATCCTGCTGGTTACAGCATTTAATACTAAAGATATTTTCTTTTTTATTGGAAGGCTTTCTGGTAAAGCTTATCAGTGCAAAAGGTTTCACATTCTATGGTTAAAAGGGCCACTAGCCTGTTCATTCAGCTCCTTCTCTTACTTCGTCATCTGGAGAAACCTGGCTAAATCAATCTCAGCCACCCTGAGCACAGCATAGCAGACTTGGTGCTCCTGTATCTGCACATTGCAATTTTACTTTCCACTGTGCCTGTGAAGCAATGTGTGACCTTAACAAACCTCATCAAGTAGAAAACATGAAGATCAGTATCCTCAGCCAGGGGTCTCACACTCCTAAAGTCCTGACTTCAAAGGGACTGCCCCATGCCCCCACCAGAAATAGCATAAACTGCAGTATCTATGCCTGGAAATTTTTTTTAGCCTCTTTTTAGCCCATGCTTCACTTAATCTGCTAAGGATTTCTGTGCATTTCCCTGGCCCTTCAGTCAGTATATGCCTACTGTCTCATCTCCTGTCTTCTATAACTGCCAAATTTCTGAAAGATTCAGTTCAGAGTTGACCATCAAGATCTCCCTGAGCCTCTTAGTTCTTCCATGTTCTCTCCCTGTGGCTGAACACATGGCATTTAACCTCTCAACTTTGATTTTTGTCACTTGTAAAATGGGGAAAATAATCTTTAGTACCTTCCATGAAAGAAGTCAATATTTATTATTGATAACCAGAATGTACAATCCAAGATATTGCATTTGGGTCTTCATCTTTCTTCCCTCAAAATCAATGCAAAGTTCTCACTGACTCAAGGAGAGCAGCATGTAGCGTTTGCTTCTTCATGAAACTAGAAATACTGTGATAACTGAGATACTAAAGTGCTGGCAATCATTGGGTTCCAGATAGATGTTCAGTAACAGTTATGACTTATCACCACTACTGTCTCAGAAAAGCACCATGAGAATTAATTTTATTTTGGTTATATCAGAGAAGTAAACTTTTTTTCTTAAAAAAAAAAAAAAAAGGCACTGCAGGAGTTGTACCTTTTTGGATGCGTAAAAGCTGATCCTGTTCACACAACAGTCACTGAGAGTGTGCACTGGCTTCAATGCAATAAGGATAATACTTTTATTAACCCTTGCATTTTCCCACAAATTAAATGATTGGAATGATTTCAATCTAGTGTAATGCCAGTCTTCTCAAATCTGGAATCACAGTGGGGTTTTTTTTGAATTTTTTTTCCAGAAAACAAGAGCAACAACAAAAATGGCTTTCTTTTTCACCTCAATAGTTTCTAGTCTGGAAACAGAACAGGGACAGAACAAGGAAGGCAATAACTTACAATAGCAGTGGGAAAAACATTACTTAGTTGCACAGGCTCCTGATTTGGCTTCATTTTAAAGGTTCCACAAATAGTTTTCTGAGGAAGTTTATGCTAGATTTTTGGGAAGAGCTCAGTCAGAAAAGAAGAAAGGCATGTACATGTCAATAATGGAGAACTACACATTAGGATTGAGCTAGGTGACTTACATTACAGTCAGTGTATCATATAACCTCTACAGAAGCAGTTAGACCTTCTGTCTTTTCCATCAGGGTATAAATGAAAATGTTTGCTGGACCAAATCAAGCACGCTTATGTAAATACAATTTTAAGCAAACTTAACAGCCACGCCGTGTCATAGAATTTATAAAGCTCCTTATCTTGCCTCATTTGACCCTATCACATTCAGAAGAAAAGCGAGCACAAATAGTTGAATGGAGGAAATCTACTCTGCTTCCTTTGGGATGACAGTATAGTCCCTAAGCTAGCTTCAAAGATCATAAAATCATAGAATCAGCTGGGTTGGAAGGAACCTCCGAGATCAACAAGTCCAACCTTTGATCCACTACCGCTGCACTTACTAGACCATGGCTCTAAGTGCCACATCCAGTCTCTTTTTAAAAATCTCCAGGGACAGAGAATCCACCACTTCCCTGGGCAGCCCATTCCAATACCCAATTCTCTCTGTAAAGAATTTCTTTCTAATATCTAACCTAAACCTCCCTTGGCTCAACTTGAGACCATGCCCTCTTGTCTTGCTGAGAGTTGCCTGGGAAAAGAGACCAACCCCCACCTGGCTACAACGTCCTTTCAGGTAGTTGTAGAGAGTGATGAGGTCTCCCTTGAGCCTCCTCTTCTCCAGGCTGAACAACCCCAGCTCCCTCAGCCTCTCCTCATAGGACTTGTGCTTGAGTCCCTTTACCAGCCTAGTTGCTCTTCTCTGGATCTGCTCCAGCACCTCAGTGTCCTTCTGGAACTGAGGGGCCCAGAACTGGACACAGTACTCCAGGTGTGGCCTGACCACCACTGAGTACTGGGGAAGAATCACATCCTTGGACCTGCTGGCCATGCTGTTCCTGATCCAGGCCAGGATGCCATTGGCCTTCTTGGCCACCTGGGCACACTGCTGGCTCATGTTCAGCTTCTTGTCAATCCAAACTCCCAGGTCCCTCTCTGTCTGGCTGCTCTCCAGCCACTCTGTCCCCAGCCTGTAGCGCTGCATGGGGTTGTTGTGGCCAAAGTGCAGGACCCGGCACTTGGCCTTGTTGAACCTCATCCCGTTGGAATCGGCCCAACTCTCCAACCTATCCAGATGAAGTCCTAAGTGCTCCAAGCAGATGCAGAGGCCAGCCTCAGTGGAATTCTCTGCTCCAGTACCAAATTGGAATAATGTATTCCAGTCCTAGTTCTCTCTGAGATGATAAAATTAACAGTATACTTCTCATGGCTCCATATCCTCAGTATCTGAGCCCATGTTGTGCCATTCAAGCTGCTTTAGCAATAAAAAAGCAAAACCAAAGGAATGTCTGTTGCGTACATATTTTACTTAAACATATTTTTGCTTTTATTTTACAGTGACAAAATAAGGGCAGTCAAATTCATAGGCTCCATGGACAGGTAAAAGAAGCTTTCAAATCTCTGATTAAATCAAGCTTCTTTCAGTATGAAAAGACCTGAGCATTTTCCTGAGGATACCTTCAGCTTCAAAATGATTGATGTCCCTGCTGGATGGCAAAAGACAATAGCAATCTGCAAGAAATTATGTCTAATGGAAAAAGGAAGGAAGAAAGGTGTGAAGGAAGGAAGGAGGGAAGAAAGTAGGAAGACATATGGTGAGTTTCTATATCAACATACATGTGG
The DNA here is from genome assembly GCF_003984885.1 of Neopelma chrysocephalum. Taxonomy (NCBI): domain Eukaryota; kingdom Metazoa; phylum Chordata; class Aves; order Passeriformes; family Pipridae; genus Neopelma; species Neopelma chrysocephalum. Next base: position 123,359 of record NW_020897994.1, on the reverse strand, counting down.
ACTTATGCACAAAAAAAACCCAACTTTTTTTTAATAAGGATTTTACCAGACATTAATATTTTAGAAGCAGCCACAAGTACATAGGAATATTCAGCAACATATGTTGCTAATACTGTGCATCAAGTCCCAAGCTGATGCACACACATTGCATGCATGTAGATGACTAAAGAAAAAAAGCTGTTTTTTAACAATGACTCTTGTAATTAGACCTGTCAATACATACAGAATTATCATGCAGTGCATATTAAGTGTATTAGCTTTAGTTCTTCAGATAAGACCACTTTTTGTCATAATGACTTTTCAAAAACATGTAGTATCCTAGAGTCAGTCATGCTTGTTTTATCCTATTAACCAAGTGTCCCTATTGGGTCTTGTCCCCACTTGAGTTTGCATATACATACATAGATATACGTGACTCATTTCTCAGTATGCTGTGTTCCTTCTTACACTGTTGTTGAACCATAAAAAACAAAAGTTCGTTCAGCTTCATAAACTAAACAGAGTAGGACACATTCAGCATGTTTAGTGTCACAGTCCTTGTCAGTTTTAAGGCAACTATTGCTGTTGTAGATAGCACTGTGGCATAGTTCAGGGTTTACCTAGGAATGGAGACAGTTCCCAAACTGCAAGACAGTGGTTATCTTGATTTTAGGAGCATCTAGCTGCACAGAAGTGAACTATGACATACTGCTTGTTCTCTGACCTAAGTAACAGACTTTATCTCTTCTACTTATTTTTGGTTTATTTATTTTTATTTTATTGCTCTCTACAACTATCTTAAAGGAGGTTGTAGTGAGGTGGGGGTTGGTCTCTTCTCCCAGATAACAATAGAACAAGAGGAAACAGCCTCAAGGTGCTCTATGGGAGGTTTAGATTTGGTATTAGGAAACATTTCTTTACCATAAGGGTTGTCAAGCATTGGAACAGGCTGCCCAGGGAAATGGTGGAAACACCATCCCTGGAGGTATTTAAAGACATGTAGATGTGGTGATTAATTATGTGGTTCAGTGGTGCATTTGGCAGTGTAAGGTTAATGGTTGGACTTGCTGATCTTAGCCATTTTTTCCAACATAAATGATTCTATGATTCTATTTACTAGTCTTGAAACAGACACTGAGCAATTGAGCAATTTTTTGCAAGCGGTGTGGATCTTTAAAATTACAGATGCATATAAACTGAGGCACATTTACTCAAGTCATTGCTAAAACCTCGCTGTGTCAGTCAAGAAAATGATATGCCTTCTCCAAATCTTAAAATCTGACACTATATTCTTCATAAAATCTTGCAAAATAGGGCCATCCTCCAAAAAAATATTTTTTCACAGTGCAAACAGAGAAACGCATATTTACAAACGAAGAATAAGGAAAGAAATGACATTTACCTTATTTATTTTTTAGAGCAAGATGACTGACATTATTTTACCCCTAAGTGGAGGAGGAGGTTGAAGTGTAGCAATAAAACTTGTCAAGAATACTGGCAAAGGAATATTTGCTGAAAGTTGTTAAAGGAGTAACCACAATAAAATAGGAAAAAGCACCTTAAAGATATACATGGATATAGAAGATAGTGGCAGAAGGGAAGAGAAAGGAAGGGAAGGAAAGGGGAGGAGCTATCAATCTATTCAGTTTTTTTTAGAAATATTCCAACATTCCCTCAATTCAGAGGGGAAAGGAAAAAAAAAATCCCCAAACCCATTAGCACATATTTTAATCAGAAAATCAACAAAGGGCTGTCTTCTCATTAAAGTTTCTATATGATTGTGTCACATAACCTGACACATAACTTTTCAGATCGTTGGTCTCAAAAGACCACTGTTTGACAAAAAGTCAAAGTAAGTACTGTCTCATAGCTTGAAGCTCTGTTTTCTGTAACAAGGCCAAGTTCTTAAATAAGGTTGGTGTACACATTTGTTAAGGCTCCCAATTTTCATATCTATTTTTTCATAAGACAGTGAAATGTAAAGTTGTAACATTTTTTTCTCTATAACTCTACAGTTCTGTGGGAATCATGTCCATGAAAACACATGTCCATGAAGGCACATACCCAAGTGTACTTGTTTTGATGTGACAATAATTAAAGAGACAATATTATTGCTGACCATATTTTCTCTTTGCATCCATTATTCGTCATGCTCAGGGACACAGTAACATGGTAAACTGCAGAAAGTTGTCATTTAGATACACATAAATGCACCTCTTTTATGCACAGCAAGCACAAATAGCATTCTTTAAAATAAATGCAAAATAAAATATTTGCATAAAGGATTAAAAATGCAGAAATTGATCAAGCTTATCTGTACTGTGACTGCATAGCACACTCTCATTTAAGCAGTCTTAGATATCTACTTTCAACGAGAATAATGCAGAACAAACCTTACATCTATGCCTAAAATTTAACTTGAGCATATTTCAGGGGGAGGAGAGGGTGATTTAATTTCCATTATTCTGCCTTTATTTTTCTTTACCTGACAACTTTCTAATATAAAATGCATGAACAGTGTAACGAGCAGATCTCTAAGACTCTTGTATCCCTGGTGAGTTGTTCAGCCATGGGGATATACAACCAAGCACCTTAGTGTTTGCTGTCCTAAATTCACGAATCTTGAATCCCTGGGTGCCCAAGTGGCCCAGTTTCAATAGTATAAGAACATTTTAGAGGATTTTTTTTTTTTAGGTTAATTCTTTCCCTCTGTTTCTTGTTCAACACAAAGTTTGATATACCATAGGCATTTTACCCTTCTTCACGTTTTGGTCTTTGATTACTAGAGAGGTGTCAGAGAGTAGCAACTGTTTGAGTGATAAAGTACTGATTCATAAGATTGACATTCAAGTCCTTGTTCTGAAACAGACTTCCACGTTACCCTGAGCAAGCCATGGAAGCACTGCATGCCTCAGTTCTTAACTGTAAAATGGAAAACAGAAAAATCTTTAAAACCACGCTACATAGTACATCACAGAATATGAAAGGCACTCATATCCTGTGGCAACAGCAGCTATATTCACACAGTAAATATAAATTAAGGCTGGTTAATCCAAGAAAGAGGGGCATTTTTTTCACAGAAGTGTCACAGATTCCAATCAGCTCTAATAACAATTGACTATAAGTTACTAGTGGTCCCTCTATTGGCATCAGTCTGCTTTACGTTAAGCTCTTTCACAACATTGTGATATTTGGGCTTCCAGTATTGAAAGTATTTAAATTAATTTTAAAATACCACTGATATATTTTTTTTAACAATAAATAATTTTATCTGCTTCTGTAAAACCCTTTGTTTCTAACCCTTTAATTTTTGGCATAAAATACCTGCGAATCTCTCTTCTCACTACTGAATGAAATAAAGAACTGAAAGTAAAATGGAATAGGAAAAAAGCAAATGATGATGCCAGTGAGAGTTGCAAAAAAAGCAGCATTGATAAAAACTCCTGAGATAAAAAGTCAGTATGAAACATGTAAAAAAACCAGAACCAAAAACAAAACCAAAAAACCCCATACCTGGAGTGGAAGTTGGATAGTAGTTGAGTAGCTGATAATTAAATATTCCCTGATTAGCAAAAGAAGCAGCTCAGTGGAAAAAATACCAAAAAAAAAAACCTGAAGCCACATGGGAGAGAGAAAGGGAATGATACATGGACATGTGGTGACTGAGATGTTCCTTTAATGCTCAGCTCCACTAGTTTTCATTGGCTTCAACAAAACTTCACATCATATTGTGTCTCAACTTGTCATAAGATCCTTAGTTGCATCTCCCATTATTTTTTGCCCTCTGACAACTCAGCAAAGGCATCCACTTTCCCAGCTACCTGGCCTCTTTGTCCGCAGGTGCTTCCTTGCAATCACAACAGTTAGAATTCACTGTGAAGCTTCAAGTTTGTCACTGTATTGCAGAGTACAGTTTTGAGCCCCACTAAGGCCTCTGATCTTTTCCACACTAGCCGTGTTTCTCACAGGTAGAATAATACCTTGGGCTTCTTGATCCAAGTTGTTCAGTGTAGCTGAAGTTTTTAGGGCACAGACGACATTATCATGTCAGGAAGCAATGTATGTTATAAAAAAAAAGCCACCATTCACTGTGTCACTAGGTCACAGGTGCTCGTCTATCTGAAAAGCTCAATGAATTGAACTTCAGTTCTTCCCACACTGCTCCCACTCCACATTCATCACCAACAGTCCTAAGAGATCCCAGTGCGTCCCTGCAGAAGAAACACACTACTGCTCTTTCTTCACCTGCTATAAAAGCAGCTGAAAATGTACAAAGCATCCCCTGGAGCTAGCAAGGGCTGGTGGAACGGTCAGCACTGCAGTGTCAGTCTAGCAGGACACCTGGGTCTAGGCTCATGCCATCAGCATTCTGCTGCAGAGGACATACTGGCAAGAGGACATAGGCAGATTGTCAGAATAGTCCACAACGCTCACTACCTAGTGGGAGCCCTCTTTGTGTAATACAAGATATACAAACATACATGAGTGTGTTTGACAATGAGTACATACTTATGTGTAAATATTTATGAAATATTTTCATCTCTAGAGAAAGAAAATATACATTCAGCTGGCCCCAAAGTGCATTCTGTTCTCACACTGCTCTAAATCTTAATGACCAAGGTCAAGATTTAAGATGTAAATATTTATATATTTTGGCAGCAAAAACAGATTAAAATTACAGAATCTGATTTATATTTAAATTTTATATTTGACTTTATATTTAACTTTATATGTGAATAATGTTTCAATTACTTTTACTGAAGATAAAAACCAAAAAAAGCTGGCAGCTTTGTTCTTTGTCTGTATATTTTTAAAAGCCTCTGCAATACCACCATGACAAGATTCTCTTTTAACACGGACTAATTCCTCTTCTATCTCTGAATATTGCCATCTCAGGATCTAGAAGGTTGAGAGACATGTTTTTCTGCAGATGGCATGAGAGAAAAATCAAGATGTGACGTAGAGAAAGATGTTAAGTAGCAACAGACTAATGGAGAACATTTTGTCCTACTTTTGAGGAGCACATCAGGAACAGCTTGTTTTTATAGTGGATCTGAAGTATAATCACTGGCACTATATAACTGCTGCAAGCATTGCTCTGCACTAATCACTACCATATTATTGTGAGTTTTGCTGAGCATTTTATAAAAGATACATTGCATTCTTTTTTTTTTGGCACTTATCTTGAAAATTAATGAAATATACCAAAATATCTAGACAATAAATAATGATTAAGTTGTAGCTTTCAACATGCTTGATAAGTTTCAGAGATTTATGGCTTTTTGTTTTAGCTAGCTCCAAGAATCAAAACAATGATTAAATCTATGTATGGATTTATTTTAGGTAAATCACAATAACTAAATAGTGGAAGTAAGAGAAGCCTGATGTAAAAGCATCAAAACCTTGAAGCATCTACTTCTAAATCTGCAGCATTCACCCATTTTTACCACAGTAAAGGTCAAACATTTTGAAGAAAGATTTTTTAAAATTATATTCACAAATTTCTATTCAGATATTGATTCAATATCCACAGAGGCACTGCAAACACAAATCACAAGAAATCTATTTAAAATCTTCTCTTTCAAGCATACTGCTTTCCTTCAGTCTTGCCATCTCAGTTTTAAAGAGTAAAATAAAAAAAAAAAATCTGCAAACCCAAATATTAACTGTTCATCCAATTCTCCTCTGGGCAAAGAAAGAAAGAGTAAAAAAACAACAACATATCTGCAAGTAACACTTGCTAGTTGTATTACTGAATATTCTACTGAGCAATCCTCATTTAGTATTTAGAGAGTTAAAAACATTCAATCTTTGCCAAATCAGCTTGTGTATCTCCAACAGGGATATGCTGTGTAAGTAGCACTGATGGGTTGGGGGATCGTGTAATCTGCTAAATTTCTGGACCTGCTAAGTGTGAACTGGCTTTTCAAAAATCTGAGCAGAAGCAGATATTTATGAATTTAATCACTGTTTACCACCTGAGAAAACTGGCCAGTAGGAGTGAGCCCTTACTCTTTTGAAACCATTGGGAGAACAGCCATTTGCTTCGACAGATTAGTATCTTACCATGGATTAATTCTGGTATAAAGTGAATTTTATTTCCACCAAGTTGATTTTCAACTAGGTGGAAAGAAACGTTATTATTCTTTTAGTAAAGCATTCAGAGTCCCTTGGATTCTGTTGATAGTCTTTTTTTTTCTCCTTTTTTTTTTTTTTTGCTATTTATGGATTTGGACATGCAAAGATAAGTAGGGAAAGAGTTTCCTCCAGGATACAAGCAGTTTATTTTCTGTCATCCTTCAGTGCTGTTCAGACTTTGCCACAGAATCCCTTACAAGCTCAACATTTGAGCTAAAGCTCACCACAGCCACTTGGGATGTTCTCAATACTGTTTCTAGACAAACTAGATTTTATCACAATATCTTTTTCATCTGCACCAGGTTTTCTTTAAACAAGCAAACAAACAACACAGTGAAGAAGAGGTAGTTTAGGTGATTCCTAGAGTGTATGGAGGATAATTTCTTGTTGCAGCTGGTAAATGAACCTACCAGGGCTGGGGCACCATTAGATCTGCTGTTTACAGACAGAGAAGAGCTGGGGGGAGATGTGGTGATCGGAGCCTGTCTGGGGCACAGTGACCACAAAATTATAGAGTTTTCAATACTCAGTGAAGTAAGGAAGGGCATCAACAAAACCTGTACCCTGGACTTCCAGAGGGCAGACTTTGGCCTATTCAGGAGGCTGGTTCAGATAGTACCTTGGGAAAGAGCCCTTAAAAACAAAGGGGTCCAGGAAAGATGGACATACTTCAAGAAAGAAATCTTGAAGGTGCAGGAGCAGGCTGTCCCTATGTGCCGAAAGGCGAGCTAGTGGTGAAGATGACCGGCCTGGCTGAACAGGGAGATTTTGCAGGAAACTAGGGAAAAAAAAGAGTTTATCGCCTTTGGAAAAAAGGGCAGGCAACTCATGAAGTATTTAGGAATGTAGTTAGGTCATGTAGAAAGAAAATTAGAGAGGTAAAAGCATAATTTGAACTTAATCTAGCCACTTCTGTTAAGGACAACAAAAAGTGTTTTTATAAATACATCAATAGCAAAAGGAGTGGCAAGGAAAACCTCCATTCTTTGTTGGACAGGGAGGGGAACATAGTTACCAAAGACAAGGACAAGACTGAGGTACTTAACACCTTCTTTGCCTCAGTTTTCAACAAGAAGACAGGCTGTCCTCAGGAACACTGGCTTCCTGGGCTGGTAGACAGTGACAGGGAGCCGAACAGACCCCCTGTTATCCAGAAGGAAGAAGTTAGTGACCTGCTGAGCCACTTGGAACCTCACAAGTCTATGGAACCAGATGAGATCCATCTGATGATGAGGGAACTGGCAGAAGAGCTCGGCAAGCTGCGCTCCATCATTTATCACCAGTCCTGGCTCACTGAGAAGGTCCTAGATGATTGGAAGTTGGCGAATACGACACCCATCCACAAGAAGGGATGGAAAGAAGATCCAGGAAACTACAGGCCTGTCAGCCTGACCTCGGTGCCGGGCAAGGCTGATCATCCTAAGTGTGATTACACCGCACCTACAGGATGGACAAGGGATCAGACCCAGCCAATATGGGTTTAGGAAGGGCAGGTCCTGTCTGACCAACCTGATCTCCTTTTATGACCAGGTGACCCACCTGGGGGATGAGGGGAAGGCTGTGGATGTAGTCTGACTGGACTTCAGCAAAGCCTTTGACATCCTCTCCCACAGCATACTCCTGGAAAAGCTGGCAGCCCACGGCTTGGACAGGGGCTCTCTCTGCTTGGCAAAGAACTAGCTGGAGGGCCGGGCCCAGAGAGTGGTGGGGAACGGTGCTGCATCCAGTTGGCAGCAGGTCACTAGTGGTGTCCCTCAGGGATCAGTGTTGGGCCCAGTTTGTTTAATATCTTTATTGATGATCCAGACAAGGAGATTGAGTGTACCATTAGCAAATTTGCAGATGACACCAAGTTGGGGGAGAGTGTCAATCTGCTGGAGGGTAGGAGGGCTTGGTAGAGGGATCTGAATAGGCTGAATAGATGGGCCAAATCCAATGGTATGGGGTTCAACAAGACCAAGTGCCAGGTCCTGCACTTTGGCCACAACAAAACCCTGCAGGCTGAGCACAGAGCACCTGGAGAGCAGCCAAGCAGAAAGGGACCTGGGAGTTCTAATCAACAGGAAGCTGAACATGAGCCAGCAGTGTGCCCAGGAGGCTAAGAAGGCCAATGGCATCCTAGCCTGGATCAGGAATAGTGTGGCCAGCAGGACCAGGGCAGTGATTCTGCCCCCGTACTCAGTGGTGGTCAGGTCACACCTGGAGTACTGTGTCCAGTTCTGGGCCCCTCAGTTCTGGAAGGATATTGAGGTGCTAGAGAGTGTCCAAAGAAGGGCAATGAGGCTGGTGAAGGGACTTAAGCATAGGCCCTACGAGGAGCGGCTGAGGGAGCTGGGGCTGTTTAACTTGGAGAAGAGGAGGCTCAGGGGAGACCTCATCACTCTCTACAACTATCTGAAAGGAGGTAGGAGTGAGGTGGGTGTCGGTCTCTTCTTCCAGGCAACCAGCAGTAGGACAAGAGGGCATGGTCTTAAGCTGTGCCAGGGGAGGTTTAGGTTAGACATTAGGAAGAAATTCTTTACAGAGAGAGTGATTGGGTATTGGAATGGGCTGCCAGGGAAGTGGTGGAGTCACCGTCGCTGGAGGTGTTTAAGATGAGACTAGATGTGGCACTTAGTGCTATGGTCTAGTTGACAGGGTGGTGCTGAGTCATGGGCTGAACTCGATGATATCAGAGGTCTTTTCCAACCTGGTTGATTCTATAATTCTGTGTGGAATAAACAGATCAGGAAAATATTTTTAGCGTATTTCTTGCCTTCCCCTCTCCTTAACTGAGGAACATATCCTTCACTGTCTCAGAAGTCTAAAAATCATCAGAAGTCTAAAAACATCTCACAGTGCTCCAGTATAAATCTGAAAGCACAAATAATGGCATATATCTATATATGTATTCACTTTGATCTATAGTCCATGTAGATATTCAATTATTTCTTATGTCTCTTGATTTTATAGACATGCATGCATATATACATATGTATATTTGCTTTCAAGCATGTGAGGAACAGGATTTCATTTCATTGTTCAAATAAGATGTAGTACTAGTTGCAATGGGCATCAAGTTCCTCTGGACTTTAGCCAACTGCAGGAGAAAGTTTATTTGTACCAGCAACTGCAGCAGCCTAAGTAAAGGGCACCCTTGGGGTTTGGCTTGTGTAAATGAGGCTGTCCATGATCACAGCACAGCAGAGCCTCCTCTCATGACTGAGGATGCTCCTAGGTCCTTTGGGATGTGCTCCTGTGGTACTGTAGGGTGGCAGGTTAGTATAACAAAGGAGTCATTTTCCCAGAAGTATTATAGTAAAGGCAAAGCTGCTTGTATTCCTTTACGAAATGTTTCTCATCGCTTTGAAAACACTATCTGTGGGAAGGCTGTTCCTCTGACATGAGAAGCAAGTTCACCCTGCCCAAACTGAGAGTGTTACGGATAACTGCTGAGTACGTGTGTGCATGCGTGTATAACATCCAGCCTCTTAAATTTTAATCGAGTTCATACATGAGTTTCTCTGGTGACGGTGCGTGTGTCGGAAATACAAAGCATGCACACACACCTCCCCGCAAATGAAACGTGTCAGCAAGTGCTGTAATCAATAACAATATAATATTCTTTCCTAAATAATGGTACAGCAGCAGAAGTGTGTAAGACAGTGATGAATTATTCAGCAGGCCTGCTTTGCTGCTACATTGCTCCTTCCATGCTTTAAGCTTTCCTTCAGCTGAAACACCTGGCACAGCACTCTCTGACTTCATCTTCTTCTGAATACCTAAATCTATTTCTTCCCTCATATAAGAATTAAGTTACCTAAGTGCCTGAAGCTTTAAACAGTCTTCAATAGCAAAACCATGTGATATCTTGAAGTTTTTAAGTGCCTTATTTCTACTTCATAGCGCCATATGGAGATTTGCTATGTATGTTAGCAGACAACTGCATATTAAATATTTTTGAAAGTAACTGCTTCAGACTATGGAAAATTTAATTCACTAGAGGGTGTATGACATTCTGGACAAAGTATTAATTAAAAGACACAAGGCAGATCTATTCAAGTGGTTAAAATGAAAGCCCAGGTTATGACATGCTTACTTAATTTGAACAGTACACTACTCCCATGGAGCTAGAGCTGGTGAAAGATACTGCTTGGATTATCTAGAATACAGTACATAGTAATTTAGTTTTGTGAAATAAAATCATGCAAGATATTTTAACTCACCAGGTTCTGTAAAAATGCGCACACATATATATATACACACATATATATAAAGTACATGTCGTGCAGCATGTAACTGAATACAAATTATTATACAAACTTTATAACACTGAACAAGTGTCAAAAATTAAGATATACATGCAAAATTATGGTTCACAGAAGGAAGGTAATTTTTGCGAGACAAATTCTACAGAAAAGTTAACGGATTTTGTTTCTGTTGTGTTTATTTAAGTTATTCTGGAAATTGTTTAAATCTTTTTCTGGATGGCAACATATTTGTATCTAGAGATGCTAATCTAATCTGCCATTCTGCTAGAGATGGTGAGACCCCTCAACGTATCTCATGTGCTGTGCACAGCTCACTTTTAAATGCCACAAGCAATACAAATACGTCATCTCTCCTTGGGAAGCTGCCTAATTCTGTAATACAGCTTACTGCTAAGCAGTTTCTCTGATCATCATCATGGCTAGGCTTCGCGAACGAAGATTTGGGAAGGGCTCTACCCATTTTTCATGCAAGCGCGTTGGTGGCTAAAAAGGCCAATACGAGAAAGGCAAGTCCGGTTGCAAAAGACACAGCAGAAAGACTCCTTAGATGGTATATTCTGCAAGGTTCGATTCTTTCTGCGTTGTCTTTTCTCCTCAAGAGTGATCCTGCGTGCCTTCTCAAAAGCATCAGCAGCGTTATAAATGGTCTGTCTCCAGGCCTCCCGATTAGAGGCCAGAGTGGACCAGTTATGGTGATCAATATGCCCGAGGCTGAGTTGTTGCTTCAGGGAGTCCTTGTATCTTTTCTTTGGAGCTCCTCTCTTGCGGCAGCCAGTGGCAAGTTCACCATAGAGCAGGATCTTAGGGAGGCGGTGGTCCTTCATCCTAGAGATGTGCCCTGCCCAACGCAGTTGCGTTCTCAGGAGCATGGCCTCAATACTTGTGATTGCTGCCTGTTCGAGAACAGATGAATTGGTCACATAGTCTGACCAATGGATGTTAAGGATTGTACGGAGGCAGCGTTGATGGAAGCGTTCTAGGAGACGCAGGTGGTGGCGGTAGATGACCCATGATTCGGAACCATATAAAAGAGTAGACAGCACTATGGCTCTGTAAACACTGATCTTGGTGCTTTTCTTCAAGTGTTTATTACGCCAAACTCGTTTATGGAGTTTTCCAAAAGCACTATATGCCTTCGCTAACCTATTGTCTATCTCCCCATCAATCTTACCATCTGAGGAGATGAGGCTGCCTAGGTAATTAAACTGTTGGACTGAATTGAGTTCTGACTGGCCGATGGTGATGTGGGGACGGTGGGGGACTTCCTGAGGTGCAGGCTGATGGAGAACTTCTGTCTTCTTTAAGCTGACTTCCAGCCCAAAGAGCTCAGCAGCCTCTGCAAAGCAGGATGTTAAACGCTGCAGAGCTGCTTCTGTGTGGGCAACAAGGGCGGCGTCATCAGCATAGAGCAGCTCCCGGACAAGATGGTTTAGGGTCTTAGTGTGGGCCTTCAGTCGCCTTAGGTTGAATAGGCTTCCATCAGTACGATATCGAATGTAGATACCGTCTTGATCATCGAGGTCTGCCGAGGCCCTTTGAAGCATCATACTGAAAAAGACTGTGAATAGGGTAGGAGCGAGAACGCAGCCTTGTTTCACACCATTCTTTATTAGAAAGGGCTCAGAAAGTGTGTTGCCATATCTGACTTGGCCGTGCTGATCCTCATGAAGTGAGATGATCATTTTAAGGAACTTGGGGGGACAACCTAAACGTTCCAAAATCTGCCAAAGACCTTTTCTGCTCACAGTATCGAAAGCCTTGGTGAGGTCGACAAAGGTTACATAGAGACCTTTGTTCTGTTCCCTACACTTCTCTTGCAGTTGTCTGAGAACAAATATCATGTCTGTGGTGCTCCTGTTGGCTCTGAAGCCACACTGACTTTCAGGTAGAATTTCTTCTGCTATAGCGGGTATTAGTCTGTTCAGGAGTATTCTTGCCAAGATTTTGCCAGCAATGGAGAGCAGAGTAATACCACGGTAATTTGAACAGTCTGATTTAGTACCTTTCTTCTTATACAAGGTGATGATGACTGCATCACGAAGGTCTGAAGGTAGTTCGCCTAGTTCCCAACAGCGCACCACAAGCTCATGAAATTTAGCATGGAGTGCAAGGCCCCCATGTTTCCAGACTTCAGGTGGAATTCCATCAACCCCAGCTGCCTTGCCGATTTTCACCTGCTGTATGGCCTTGAGGGTTTCTCCTAGAGTGGGGGCAGTATCCAATTCGTATTTCACTGGTTGTTGTGTGATGGACTGAATTGCTGAGTCTTGGACTACACGGTTGGTACTGAAAAGAGTCTGAAAGTGTTCAGACCATCTATTCAGAATGGAGGTTTGATCTGTCAGAAGCGTTTGACCATCTGCACTGAGTAGTGGGCTTTGGACTTGGTATGTAGGCCCGTATGCTGTTTTCAGGGCCTCATAGAATCCTTTGTGATCCCCTGTATCTGCACATAGTTGAGTTTTTGCAGCTAGATCGGTCCACCATTTGTTCTGGATGTCACGGAGTTTCTGTTGGAGCTTGCTGCAAGCAAGACGAAAGGCTGTTTTTCTAGCGTGACAGGAAGGCAGTGCAAGGTGTGCTTGGTGGGCGGTTCTCTTCTTCCTCAACAGTTCCTGGATTTCTTGATTATTTTCATCAAACCAGTCCTTGTTCTTCTTGAGGGAGAACCCTAAGGATTCTTCAGAGGATTGCAGGATGCTACTTTTAATATGCTGCCAAATTGTTTCGGGAGAGGAAACTGCAGAATCTGTGGAATGGTTATCAAGCTTAGTTTGAAGGTTTGCCTGGAATCTTTCTCTTACTGTGGCTGATTGGAGATCGTTAACTTGGAGTCTTCTCCTTGGGATACTGCCCCTCTTGGGTTTGAATTTGAGATAAAGGTTGAGTTTACAGCGCACAAGCCGATGGTCTGTTTGACATTCTGCGCTGGGCATCACGCGGGTATGGAGGACATCGCGGACATCTCTCTGTCGCACCAAGACATAATCAATGAGGTGCCAGTGCTTAGACCTGGGGTGCATCCAGGTTGTCTTCAGACTATTTTTCTGCTGAAAGATAGTATTGGTGATGGTGAACTGTTGCTCCGCACAGAATTCTAGCAGAAGTCGACCATTATCGTTGCAGTTTCCAACACCATGCTTGCCTAATACTCCTTTCCAGGCTTCAAAATTCTTACCTACTCTGGCGTTGAAATCACCAAGGATAATGATCTTATCATCTGCGGGCACCTTTTGGGTAAGACAGCGCAGGTCAGTGTAAAATTTATCTTTTTCAGCAGGGTCAGCTTGGAGAGTTGGGGCATATATACTGAAGATGACAACGTGTTGCTTGTTGTTTAGTGGAAGGCGTAGGGAGATAATGCGGTCAGAGTGACCTGTCGGCAGATTTTCGAGTTTAGGGACAATGGAGTTTTTGATCATGAAGCCGACACCTGAGAGATGTTTTTCGGTTCTGGGCTTACCTGACCAGAAGAGTGTGTAACCGGCACCATGTTCTCTGAGGCTGCCTTCCTCGTGAAGGCGAACTTCACTGAGAGCAGCAATGTCGATGTTGAGACGACCCAGTTCATGGGCAATTAGGGCAGAACGTCGCTCAGGACGACCACTATTGGCAGAATCGAGCATGGTTCTGATGTTCCAACATGCTAGATTTAATTTGAGTACACCTTTGGAGGCAGGTGCATGCCTTTGACTTTTGCTCTTTGTGCGACCGCATTGGAAGAAGATGCCCGTCGGTCTGCGGTTAACCAACCGGGTGAAGGTGGAGATGAGCTTTGTTTAGGCCACCTTTTCTAGGCCCCTCTCCGAGTGGAGCAAGCAGTGCTGTCCTTGAAAAGGCTGCTTGGTCGTTCAGGGTGCTGCCCCAAGAGACTCTCATCTCCGTCAGTCTCAAATGACCAATATCCTGAACCGCCTGTATGCAGGGTTGAGTCTGCGGCTCCCAGTGCATCTTTCACCTACCGTTTCGACCCTCGCCCGTCGCTACAGGACTTTTTGCATGTGGGTAAAGCCTTCAAGCCTGCGCAATGGATTTTTTAGGTGAGATGCAGTATGCGCGGAACTGAATCCACCCTTTAATCCTGAGGTTCATCTGCCAGGGCCGAGCAAGCTTGGACGGTGGCAGCGAGGTCCTCAGGACGTAGGTTTGATTAGAGTGACCTTCTCTGAGATGGATGGCCTTCCAGGGCTAAGCGAGCTCCATCTGCCCGGGTTTGGGATGAGAGTTGTCCTTCTCCTAGGATGACTGCCAGAAGGCTAATGAGCTCATCCTGCCCAGGGATGTAGTTTATCTGGTCCTATGGTTTTGACCTGTCTGGCATGGGCGACCCTACCGAAGGCATGAACCCTCGCCAGCATAGCTCGCAACCACACAGGGGTACATAGGCTACGTTCCTGTTAGAACGATTTGGGCAAGTCTTTTATTTCCAGTAACAACCCTTTGTCCTGCCCACTCTTTCAGGTTGTAACAGAGCAAAGCAAATATATCCAGAACATGCCAAACCTGGGCAGTAGCCGCAGGAGAGCCAAAACGAAAGAAATAAATAGACAAACAAACAAACAAACAAACAAACAAACAAACTGACCAACCGTTCTGGCCCCCGTACCTGTCCAGGGCTGAGGTACCTTACAAGGCCCCAGCCTGGCCGGGACCCCCATCAATCAAAAGAACCCTCTGTCCACCCAGACCTTATCCTTCCCCCACTGTGTTACCACAAATTCCAGGTGCACTGCTCACATGTGATGTGATGTTTCATACGGAACAGCCCTGCTCTCCCACCCGCCAGTCGAAGGACCCCCATGGCCAGCTCAACACCCATCCCTCTGCTCCGTCCCCCTCCCCCTCTCCCTCCCTCCCCAAACCTGGAACGGCAAACCTCTGTGTGCTCCGAAGCTGTGCTCTCATCATCCACGGGGGTGCAGTGCTCGCTGGCAAGGCTCCCCCTTTCTCTCCTTTCTCCTGCCGTGGCCTTGCCTGGGGTCCAAAACCGCGCGCGCGGAGCGCGCGCGGCGTCCTGCACAGCGCCTGCAGCAGCCCCCGAGCCTAGCGGG